>NW_003547293.1:20082-21982 GCF_000090795.2 Amphimedon queenslandica | reverse complement strand
GTTGATATTTTTCATTATAATAATTAATTTAAAAATCCGCCATAAGGTACCTCTTTGTCAATTATGGTCACAAATAGTGAGTTATAGCATTTGGTGCTTTACCAAATATGGCTCATTTGTACATGTACAGTATATTATGTTTGTATGTTGTGTAGAAATTTTAGTTAAAATGACAAGGAGAGAATTCTCCATTATAATATTTTTTGATGCTGTGTATCTACTTTGAGCTGATTCTAGTCTTTATGAACTTTTTAATTTACTCGAAATTTGGGTCAAAGATCCTGACTATAATGAGCACAGGAATTTTGGCCAAATTTAATCAAAAATGAAAAGGAGAGATATCTCCATTTTTACAATGCTTTCTAATACGTATACATGTTCTTATGCTGTGTAGAAAGTGTAAGCTGATTCCGATCAAAATTGAATTTTTTATGACTTTTAAAAGTTGCTAAAAAAGGCAGGGCACTATAATGCAGCAGCTCACAAAGCTCATGCTGTTTAGCTCACTTAACATATGCTTTGTGGGAAAACCTGAGTCAAGTGTTAGAAGGTACATGTTGTACATGTATGACTTAAATGCATAATTTATTTTAATTTATTTTAAATAATTTACTTATTATTAATATTCAACTACAATTGTTTGTTTCTATTTTAATATGCGCACAAGTTACGTTTTAATGCCAGACCCTCCCTCATTATTTAAAGTACTCACGTTGACTTGAGAATATTAATGAGTAGGTGGGGCATAGCTACAAGGACGTGGACAACGAACAAAAATTTAAAAAGTTATAAATCATTAGATTAAACGCACTTTCATGTGATCCAGGTGCTTGAAATCATAAAAATGAAGCATACAGGACTGATACTAAAATAAAATGGAGAGAAAATAATTAAGAAAAGCTTTTAAAAACCTACACTGACTTCTTGAGGTCCATTATTTAATTTTTCTAATTAACGTGCACCTGTCTGTGTTGGTGGTAAAAATGTAAGTAAAATGGCAGCTTTTGGAGAGATACAGGCTGAACAATAAAATTCTCTTTTATCATACTCATTCTCACTGTGAGGACCAGCTTCAGCTTTGATTTATCTTTTTTGTAAGCTCATTGGTTGTTCTTTTGTTTTTGTTCATGTAATTCTGTGCACTTTAAGCTTTAAAACTAAGTAACGGAATTTTATGGTTCAAATATATAATTATTGTGATCATTTCATTATTAAGCTGTTAATCTACAAAAGGAAGACGTGTCTTACAACTACTCAGTAAGTGATATTAATAATAATTGGAGGTACATTGTATGATGTATATATTCATATCTTTCTGTGAATGACGTTTCTAATTTATAATGATATTCATTGGGATACCGTAAATGGAAAATTTTTCAGGCTGCCATTATGGAGGTATACTATCACTCGCTACAATGGACCGACAGGCTAAAAACTGTCAATTCTACTTCTCCTCGTGACACCAGTGACTCCAAACAGTTGCAGACCTATGAAAAGAATGCTACAAGTTGCAATTTTTCACTTTTTGAGGTTATAACTGCTTGCTCTTAGTTACAAAATGGCAGAAAGTGTATCGAGCTCCATTGAAAACAGTGCAGCAATACCTCCACAATGGCGGCCTGAAAAATTTTTCATTTACGGTATCGCAATGAATATCATTATAAATCAGAAACGTCATTTACAGGAAAGATATAAATATGTAATTCTGGAGCCAATTAGTGTAAAAAATGCTCATAACTCAAAAAGTTTAAGTTGAAATTAGCTCAAACTTTCTAAAGAGCACAAGGACATCAATATGTATCAGAAAATGCAATAAAAATTTGGGGTGATTTCGGAGCCATTTTTTGGAAAAAACCATGGGCTAAAAATTTAAAAAAACAAGATGAAGTAGGATTCCGAA
>NW_003547293.1:17775-19487 GCF_000090795.2 Amphimedon queenslandica | reverse complement strand
TTTATGTTCTTGTTTGTGTTGATTTTTAAAATAATATTTATAGTATTTCTGTAGTTGCAATTGTGATACTTGTTGATCTTACACAAACAATAATTTTCTTTATTATTATTATCATTGTTATAACATTTATGAGAGACAGCATTGAATAGACATGCTGAAGGAATATCAACTATACTGATAACAAGTGAAACTAATACTAGTCTTAACACAAGTCCTTGTTCAAGAATCTGTGAGCTAAGAGTGTCCATCTTCCCTGCTATTCCTGTTCTTCCAGGCTGTTGTCAAGTTCATAGTTATTATTGCATATCATAAGTCATAACATTAATTAATTGTTTGTTTTTTTAATAAAATAAAATAACACACTTGATAAAACAGTAGCATGTAAAATCAATACCTTCTTTTAGCTGGAAACCTCCACTAAAGTATTGCAATAAGTTGATTCCAAGCATAGCTTGGTAAAAAATAAATTGCTTATTCCAGAGCTGCAGATCTGCATCTGAGCATGCGCGACCACACCCAAATTTTGGAGCACATGGCAAGCTTCTTTAATTAACAAAATGGCGGCATGTAGCTAAGATGGCTCGATCCAGCAGTCACAGTATCACTTTTTCCTTACTTGAAGAATGATCTGATGGGACATGGACCTGCGCATAGACTGTTGGAGTAGATTGGTGTAAGAATTATTCTTGTAGCACCAACTGATACTGAGATACACACCGACAACTGGATTGACAGGACTTGATTATGAAGATGAAGATGATGATGAAGATGAAAAAAGGTGGCTGAACAAAACGGCCGGTTCGCCGATTTTTGACTTTTAGCTTAGACAAGGTCTAGAGCCACACTAGTTGTACCATTGGAGTCCTCTGGTCAAGATAAGGTCCTCTATAAAGTCTGGTAAGCATAGGAGCTCTTTTTCCCGGTATAGCAAGGCTGCAAAAGTCGTGGCAGCCATTTTGTTTGGGGGTGAATCCTACTTAGTAACGCTACCACGTTACTAATAGTACAGGGTATTTGGATCATGTGAAATATCCGACTCCAAGAGATATCCGACTCCTAGAAGCATCTGACCATAGATATTATAGACTACGTAACCAGGATTGGAAACTAGGTCACGTGATCCATTCAAACCAGTACAAACCGGCTGACACAGGGTCCGTGATTGGATTTTGGTGGGTGTGGTCAAAAAATGGCTACTCATCGACGGCATTCAAAGGAAGACTGTATTTAAACCAATGTTGATTTTTTGTTATTTTAATAATATTTCAATACTTTAGTGTTTGTGTAACATGACTATAATGAAAAAATAATGATACCATTGTTATTTTGGAAATATACTGTGATATTGTTCAAATTTCTGTTACTTGCAAATTTTCAAAACTTTTTGTACCTGTTGCTCCATTACACGGGTAAAAATAGACTAACAAGATGATTGGAAATGTTGCCACAATCATTGTGCATGGAACTGTCATAGTTTCATTTACTGATCTGCTATGTCAGAGAAGTAATATCTAAAATACTGTTTCTGCGAACAGTCCACTGTCGTACCTGTTACAGCTTTTACAAAACAAGCAGAGGTTTCTCCTTTTGGGTGATGATAGGTTGATATTGTGTGCATGGAATTGGGGGGCTAGCATTTTAATTCATGCATTGTATTTGACTACAGTACTGCTTTAAAACCAAAAATTCATTAATTCCGCATAAAAAGCAAG
>NW_003547293.1:14457-16930 GCF_000090795.2 Amphimedon queenslandica | reverse complement strand
TTGGTTAATAGACTCAAATGTTCCATTCTTGATTAAGTTATTTTGAGTTTTGACATCAAAACAGGCGTGGTAAGTGGTGGGTGCGGCTAGTTATATAGGTAGGCGTGGCAAATTATTATTTCATTGATACATGGAGTCAGATGCTTCTAGGAGTCGGATATCTCTTGGAGTCGGATATTTCACATGATCCGGGTATTTTTTAGTTTTTAGTCAATTTTAAAATGGTCGTAACTTGAAAAATTAAAGTCGGAATCACCTCAAACTTTCTACACTGCATAAGGGCATCAATATGTATCAGAAAATGTAATAAAAATTTGGGGTGATTTCGGAGCCATTTTTTAGAAAAAACCATGGGCTATAGTACAGGGTATTTTCAGTTTTTAGTCAATTTTTAAAATGGTTGTAACTTGAAAAATTGAAGTCGGATTCACCTCAAACTTTCTACACAGCACAAGGACATCAATATATATTAGAAAATGTAATAAAAATTTGGGGTGATTTTGGAGCCATTTTTTGGAAAAAACCATGGGCTATAGTACAGAGTATTTTTCAGTTTTTAGTCAATTTTTAAAATGGTCGTAACTTGAAAAATTAGTGATGTCGGAATTAGCTCAAACTTTCTACACAGCATAAGGACATCAATATGTATCATAAAATGTAATAATTTGGGGTGATTTCAGAGCCATTTTCTGAAAAAACCCAAAGCAAAGGCTATGGCATATGCTTTTTTCTGAAAATTTACTACTTTTTAAAATGGCTGTCACTCAAAAAATTTTTGTTGGAATCAGCTTAACTTTCGACTTTGTTTTTTATGAAAATGTGTCCTTAATCATTTCTTATTAATTATTAAACATGCACATGTAGGTTGTGGCCTATCATGTGATGATGATGATGATGATGATGATGATGATGGTGTAGCTACTAGCCTACTACTAATATGAAATATGTCTCACCAGTGAAGAGAGATACAGAGCTGAGACTAGTGGACATTAAACTAAATGAAGGAGTTGAAACAATTCAAATGAGTGTCATTAAAGTGACGGTTGAATGTAGCAGGTGTAAGTGCAGGACTGACCTCCTCTGCAAAGAAAACAAGTAAATAAATAAATAAATTAATTAATTAATAAATAAGTAAATAATAATAATAATAATACTTAACTTTTTTATTTTAGGGTTGCATCTCAAGTATGTTCAAAGTGTAGCCATTGGATATCAGTTCAGTATAATCCTGATCTGCTTCATTCATCTAATCCCACACTAGCTTATCTTGACCTTTTAAAGTAAGAACATAATACAACAGATTACACAGTCATTTATCCTCTCTCACTTTTATACCCTCTCTCCTTTCCTCCTTCCGGCCTTCTCTCTTTTCTATATCTCTTCTTCCCTTCTCCTCTCTCTCTCTCTCTCCCTCTCCATCTTCTCTCAGTTGTAAAGTGACTGATCTAATATTGTTATGCTATGAAGGTGTCTCATATCTTGTGTCGAGTGTGGGCGTGATCATCCATTAAAGAGGTGGAGCTTTGGCTCTCCTCTCACCACCTGGTGTCGGTATTGTCACACGTCACTTGTCCTGGGGGCATCTCAGTGTAAATTCATCATCCACCAACCAGGAGAAGGTTAGATTTGAGAATAATTATAATTATGCATACAATTAAATATATTATTTATTTTTCTTTTACTGATAGGTGTATTCAATGAGGCTATTGAAGGACAGAGAGTGAGTGCTAAAAAGAAGAGAGTGCCTGATTTCATTGACCATTACCTAACACTGGGACTTGCCTACACTATAAGAAAAGCCATCGCTGGCTCAGGTAACACCGATATTGATATTAACACTGATATTGATCTTAATACTGATCCTGATCTTAAATCAAGTATGTTATTGATTTTGTGATCATGATACATGTAGGTTTCCATGTTGTGGTAAAGCCTTTCCTTGTGATGTGTGTCATGATTCAACTGAAGGCCATCCAATGGAAAGAGCTAACAGAATGATATGTGGATACTGCTCCAAAGAACAAGTACATTATACACATTCATAGATTATGATATAAACTGATTTCTTCTACTTGTATTATTATTATTATTATTCTGTTATTATTTTATTTGTAGGTTTATAATGGCAGTAATCCTTGTGTGTCTTGTGGTTCTGATATGACACAAAGTAAGAGTTCATCACATTGGGAAGGAGGTCAAGGCTGCCGTAACAAAGTGAAGATGAGCAGGTACTAATGATACGAGTAATACCGTAAATCTTCTAAAAATTTGGCAAATTAAATTCACCTTAAATTCAGTATTATTGAAAAATTAGAGGTTAAAAATGTTTTTTTACTTTTAAATAATTTTTATTGACTAAATTGAAGGGAGGGTCATTCCAAAGTCTCAGCTGCTTGGTAAGAGGATTATGTTGAAATTAGAATACTCAGCCAGTAATTTTGCATAATTGAATAATTAGCGATAATTTTGTGAG
>NW_003547293.1:11734-14163 GCF_000090795.2 Amphimedon queenslandica | reverse complement strand
CATGTAGCAACACATAATATGTATGATTTATTGCTGTATTTCATTTTAATGTTTTTATGTTGCCTTTTTTGTTGTTTTGTATATTAGGAATGATAGACAGAAATATGTAAATTCAGAGAAGAAGACAGTTTCAATGAAAAATGAAAGAGTTGGAGTGAAAGGAAAGAACAATATAGACCAGAAGAGTGGAACATTACGTAGCTAGATTTAAACATGCAGTGTGATAATTTTTATAAAATTTAATAGCACAAAAATCAGCATTAAAACAAAGTCAATAGAAAATATAGACTTCTAAAAATACAACTGACAATAAAATTTATAACTCAATATTAATATTAAAATGAAATCCTAGCTCATTTCTAATAGCTTCAATCCAGTCCTTATGTAAAGCTTCAGCTGCATGAGCACAACTGCCACTTGCTTTTATTAGTGCATCTAAGAACTTTTGACAGTATGCCTCCACTTCACATAACGTTCTTTTAAAATTAAGACCAGTCTTAAATTCACCAAGGCACTCTTTCATTGAAGGTTCTTTGCTAACTTCATGGCCAATAAGCTTAGCTGTGTATAACTGATTAACAAGACCAGTAAAAGCATTTTGAAGTAAAGAATTGAAATCAGCATAATGAGATAAAAGAACTTTGTTGATCACTTTCTTCACTTTATTGACATCAACAATAGCTGATGAACCTAACAGAGGTCAAAGGTCAGTATTATACACACAGTATTATCACTTACTAGCTCCTCCAGTGGATGATACTGATGTTGATTCATGTACTACATTAGAGGAGGAGGAGGCGGTAGTAGGATCTGATTAATATTAAATAAATTAATGATTGAAATGATTTATCTATTACTTGCTAAAGGAGGAACTGGAGCAGTGAAATTTCTTCGTGCTCTATGAATGTTTAATGAAACTGGATGAGCCACACCTTCCAGTGGTATGAAGTAATTAAGAAAAGGGACAGCATCAGGTGATCCATAAACTGATATGAGACAACATGAAGGATGAGAATGCTCTTTATCACCAAATTTATCAATGGCCTCTTGATATAACTATAACACAATATGACTTAGGGTTATAAACAATAATTTTTTACTCTTGTAGGTTTAGTGTGAGGTCTAAGTATCCATCCAGTGAATTGTTCATCCTGTTGTGCAGTCAAGTTTAATTCAATATAATTATAAGGAAATTTGAAACAAAATGAAATATCTGGTCCAGTCCTAGCTTGAGAGTGTTTCTGCTCAATAAACTATCAAGTAATAATAAACACATTGTATGCTTAGGAATACATTCTTACATGAATGAGTGCTTCCAAATTCTTAGCTGCAGTGAATGTCACCAAATCCTCTACACCATCTTCTTCATAATAAACCAGACCAGCATATGTCACAGCCTTCTTTATACCTGTGGATTGTACTTCTAATAAATAAATAAACATAATAATAGTAAACATGTACATGTACTTACTGTTAACATGATCAGTGTTTGGTGTAGTAGTAGTACCAGCAACAGACACTGTATTGGTTGGGAGGTTAGTCTCTTTAGTAGTAGATTCTATTCAGTAGTGGAATACATTACATTATCATCAATAGACTCACTAACTAACCTTTACATGCTCCACTAGCCACTGGTGGAGTACTGCTGGTATCATCATCACTATCACTACCCTCTCCTCCCTCTTTGTCTCCCTCCTCCTCCTCCTCATTCTCCTCTTGCTGCAATTGCTGTTCCTCAGCTCCTTCCTCTGTGTCTCCATTAGTTGAGTCTTCCCCCAGTATACAAACCAAACAGAACTTATTACGTTGAATGGATCCATACCCACTATTAGAGCTAAACTCTCCTTCCTGAACTATTGAGAACTGGTAAGGAAGACTGGGTGTGTCAACTGGAGCTATAGCAAACTTTAAGTATTGTGCAAGATCTGGTCGTCCTGTTAAATCAACGCAGTGCTGTATCCCTAACTTGAGTTGTTTGAGGAGAGGCTTTGAGAGTGATACTGCATACACAGCACTCACTAGGACAGTATTAGGAGGAAACTCGAACTGTCCTCCTACAAGAGCAACCACTGCTGCTTCTATTGTCTCAGAGGACAATAGGCTTCCTTCTTGTACTCCAATCCTTAGACCATATTTCTCCCAATTCATCAGTTGAGGTTTGTCTCCTTGAATTAAGAACAGCTTCTTCTCTGCTACCTGGACATCACTCAGACATTCCAAATTATCTATCAATTGTATACAATATACACTCAGTCAGTATAATACTCTTACCCATTGAAGGGATCATGTAATCAAATTGCACTTCTTTGGTACTAGTCTCTTTGATGAATCGTTCCTCTAAGGATGTGACTCTCTCCTGTAGTTGCTCTTTCTCCTTCATTAGTTTGGCAGTATACAATTCATTATCAGCAACTTTAGTTTTAAGATCT
>NW_003547293.1:1330-11724 GCF_000090795.2 Amphimedon queenslandica | reverse complement strand
TTGGCAGTATACAATTCATTATCAGCAACTTTAGTTTTAAGATCTAAATATTCTCTCATTATATAGTATATACATTGATGATAATACTCTAACTTAGATATTGTTCCTCTAATTGTTTCTTCTCTTCTTCTATTTCAGTTATATATACTTCATTATAAGCAACTGTAGCTCTAAGTTTCTCATTATCTTCTAATTTAATAGACTCATATCTAATATTATCTACTGATGATACACTAACCATCAGTTATTATTTGTTTCTCCTCCACTGATTCATCAGTTTTAAGCTTCTTAGCATTATCTGCAGAAAATTAAATTTTATTCTTAACAGAAAAATATTTATTGACGTTAAAATCAATGTACTGTTTACTGTTTAGCTTTTAATGAAATTTTAGTAAATATTTTTGGCATTTGATTGCCATTCACTAAAACAAGGCCTGCAATTTTGAACCATTGTGTGTATGCACAATGGCACATCGCCATAATTTTGCTGAATAAACTAAAACACATCAATCACCAAAATGAGCTAATTCAACCCTCAAAATCACTAGCTATATATGTGTATATGGGCATTACATATATGGGTAAATTGGTTATTTATAATTCATATTACCTGAGTGTGGTGAGTCCTCTTGGTCTCTCTTTTGTTTAGTAAGAAGAGTCTTAGTTTCTAGTAGTTGTGTTTCAAGCATCCACTTCTCTTCATTTGAAATAGTAGAATAAAAAATAAAAATTAATTAATGAAAGTGAATTAATACGTAATGTGGCAATGATGGTAATGATGTTATTAAAATTGTTCCTAATAAATGAGCAATACTCAATAATAAAGGACACTGTATAAGTAATTGACAGACAAAATCATACAATAAATATAATTTTATAAAACAAAGCAATTTTTACACAACAACAAAATTTTATATAAATGCAGTAATTGTAGTATAATGGTACATGTATAATTGTATATATACCTGATTCCAGTGCTAGTAGTGCTTCCTGAAGTGATTGGTTGTTAGTTCTAGCCACTTGTAGATCATGACGTAAAGACTCATTGATAACTTGAAGCTCCTTCACTTTATTTGTCATGTATGATTCTTTTCTTCTTTCTTTTAGTATTAGCTCATACAATAAAGGAATATTAAATGAATCTAAAACTGGACCCACTGACCATTGACCATCATTAAAAACTGAGGGAGAAAAAAGGATGAGGAGTAAAAATAAGTGAATGATTGAGCAAGGGAGGGAAAAGGACAGAAAAAAGCAATAACATAATTATTTAAAATATATTTGAAGTATATTAATGACTTCTAGTACCGTATACTGGGATATTTTCGCGTCGCTAAATTTTCGCGAATTTTGCATTTGTAAGATTTCACGAAATAATATTTTCGCGAATAGCCTGTAAACTCCACCACGTGGCAATGGAAATTTAGAATTTCACAATTTTTATTTTCGCGACGGAGCAAAAAACGCGAAATTCGCAAAAATTTGGCTACTCGAAAATTTCCCAGTATACGGTATTGATTACCATCATCAATTATTTATTTTTTTGCATCACTTTATCTCTGGACTTTGAATGATAGTGAATAATATGATAATATTACCTAGTTCTATTAGCATTGTAATAAGAGGATCAGGAACACGTCTATTAATCCAGTCCATACTCTCTACATCACCTCCCACTATTATCAGGAACACATGATTAGGATCAAGAACAAAAGATGATACAGTGTGATAGTATCTACCAGTAACAGAATCAGGTAGAGGAATCTGTAGAAAATAAGAAAATACCATACACAATGTACAGTTTACAGTTATAATAACATAGTACAGGTCAAGTTATACAGCTATACAGACAAGGCTGAGGTGGTATTACATGATGCATATAGAGGATTGGACATTTAATGGCAAAAACCATTATTAGCTACACCAAGAAGAATTTTTAAAATGGAAGTAAAATAGCAAGTACAATGATTGTCTGATGACTAGTAAGCTAGTAACATTCACATCACAAATCTTTAGTCAATTCCCATTCACTGTATATTGACTATTGTGTATTACCTTCATCCAATTGTACCGGTTTGTGTCTAATAACAAACAATCATTCACTAGTTGATTCCTATGATCCATTCCGCCAATCACTACTAGTGTAGGTGAGGTAGACACACCATTGATAATAGCACTAGCATGAGCACACCTCTCCTTAGGCCATACTCCATCAACAGGTATTGCTCCTGGCTTCAGTATCTCCCAGTTCTATAACATTATTCATATAATATTAAATGAACTGTTCATGTAGCCAAGAGTATGTACTCTTGATGTAGCTTGATTAAACTTAATTTTGTTATACTATTGTGATTGTAAATTACTTTTCGTATAACTTACTATAATTATACTATCATTACAATGTGATAATTGAAACAAGTAGATACTGTTAGTAGGTATGCTGATACCACCATGAGACACTCCTCCTCCATACATAATTCCTTTATTATGACTGATTCTTTCAATTATAAAACCATCAGTTGGTGGACAACACTGTCCACTGACAGATGGAACAATCCATTGTCCTAAAAATTATTATTTTGTGTATTGATGTAATTTATTTTAGATGTAATAATAATATACCGGTAAATATAAAGTAATGTGCAATTTAAAAATATTTATTTCCTCAAAACTGACTCACCACTGGACAGGTTGTACATATTCTGTTCATTAATTCTAACACGTTCATCCATGTCAGGTATCTTCTTGTATTTAAACTGAGAATGATAGTGTGTAGTAGTTGATATAGGAGCTATTCCACCGATAACCAGTAATTGTTGAGGTTCACCTTCGCTTCCCATCGCTATCATACCACCATAGGCTCTCTTATTTACAAAATTGTCATCAGTTGGTTGTAATTTATTCCATTGAAGAGTTAAAGTGTCTAAACAGTTCAAACTGTTATGGAAGCAACTGTCATGGCCACAATAGCCACCAAAATAATAAATATTATTATTAAAGGCAGCACAGGAGACTCCTCTGATTCCCAATGGAGGAGTACCACTAGTAGGTTGAGAGGACCAAACACCAGATAATAAGTTAAACGCATCAATAGCAGAAGTACACTGTCTTTTTGTAGAAGAATCATGGGACTCATCTAAGCCTTCCTTATCCCCTCCCCAGCAGTACAGGACCTCTCCTACTACAGCAGTTGTGTGTCGAGCTCTCCATTTAAATTTGTACTGATCTGTAGAATAATAACAAAGCATAAAAAAGAGAGGCTTCAATTTCAAAGGACTGACTTGTTTGAACTACATTTCTGTCCATTTTTACGAGCGCTAGAGCTACGGTAACAAATAGATCTACATATATCATATGATCCAGCCCACTGCTCATGCAGCACAGTTCAACAATGGTAGCTATTATTCATTTACACCACTCTATAACCTCCTGGCCAGCTCCTTGTAACTGATTTCTTAATTTATTTCATGTTGATGTCATTTTCACACCACTGAGCTGCAGATTTGCAAATTGAGCCACGCCCTGAAGCTAGGTGGGGCTGACATAATTATCATGTCATCATGCACGACGATCTGATTGGTCCAATCAATGACTGGTCCCACCCAAAACTTTATATTCATTAAAAACAATGACTCATTAGAATCATTAAATAATAGTTTACAGTCAATATTAATTAATAGCTTCGTGGTTATAATCAATATTTTTAAAAATTTTGTTACAAAATAGCAGCATCACACACACATTATAGTACATGCATTGCTACTTGTGGGGAGTGGAATTTCTACTAAATATCAAGAATAAAATCAGTGCCTAGTTTAGTTTTAATAGCTCCAATCCACTTCTTACGTAAAAATTTGGCAGCATTAGCATAACCACCTCGAACAGCAATGAATGAGTTCAAAAACTTTGTACAGTGATCTTGAATTTCAGACATTTCATCCAAAAAGTTGAAACTAGCCTTGAACTCTCCGATAAATTTTTCCATGCTACGAGTCTCTCTGACTTCATCACTAATAAGCTCAGTGGCAAACAATTGATTACCAAGATCTGAGAGAGATGTTTTAAGATCATTAAGGACAGCAAAGTGAGATACAAGAACATCATTAATGATTTTCTTCACTCTCTCAACATCAACAGTATCTGGTGCACCTAATAGAGGTCAAAGGTCAATATAACCCAATACACATAAACCATGCATAAACACAGACACACACTGTTACTTACTAGCTCCTCCAGTGGATGATGCAGTGGCTTCAGTAATTGTATTTGAGGAGAAGGTAGTAGGATCTGATTAATATTAAATAATTAAATAAATAATTTCAAATCATTTGTTTCTATTACCTATTGAAGGAGGAGGAGGATTTCTTTGTAGTGATCTGTGGATATATAATGAAACAGGATCAGCCACACCTTCCAGTGGTATGGAGTAATGTAGTGTAGGGACAGCATCAGGTGAAGCAAAAACGGATATCAAGCAAGATGGAGGAAGAGGATAATTAGCTTCACCAAACCCATTAACATCACAACGATGTAACTATTAAGAGATAGAATAATTTACAGTATTTGCCATAATAGTGTTACACTTACCCTGCATGGTTTCATGTGAGGGTCAATAGTCCAACCAGTAATATCCTTCTCTTGTGGAGTATCAAACTTCAGCTCAATACATCCATCATTATCTTCAAAACGAAAATAAACGTATTGTCCTCTCTCAGCTCCAGGAAAATCACTTTTAATAAACTGTAAGTTCACAAAACATCAATCAATAACTGATATACAAGGGACACACTTGCCTCAATGAGAGCATTCAAGTCTCTGGCTGCAGCAAACACTACTAAATCTTCTACACCTTTCTCTTGATAGTAGATCAAACCAGCATACGTCATAGCCTCCTTTATACCAGTGGAATGTACTTCTATAAAAATAAATATAATTATAATATTATTAGTGATAGGAGAGTGTGTACATGTACTTACTGTTAATATGATCAGTGTTTGGTGTAGTAATAGTATCAGCAAAAGACACTGTATTGGTTGGGAGGTTAGTCTCTTTAGTAGTAGACTCTATTCAGTAGTGGAATACATTACATTATCATCAATAGACTCACTAACTAACCTTTACATGCTCCACTAGCCTCTGATGGAGTACTGCTGATATCAACATCATCACTATCACTACCCTCTCCTTCCTCTTTGTCCCCCTCCTCCTCCTCATTCTCCTCTTGTTGTGGTTGCTGTTCCTCAGCTCCTTCCTCTGTGTCTCCATCAGTTGATTCTTCCCCCAGTATACAAACCAAACAGAACTTGTTACGTTGAATGGATCCATACCAACCATCAGAGTTAAACTCTCCTCCTTCGACTATTGAGAATTGGTAAGGAAGACTGGGTGTGCTCACGGGAGCTATAGCAAACTTTAAGTATTGTGCAAGATCTGGTCGTCCTGTTAAATTAACGCAGTGCTGTATTTCTAACTTGAGTCGTTTGAGGAGAGACTTTGAGAGTGATACTGCATACACATCACTCACTAGGACAGTATTAGGAGGAAACTGGAAATGTCCTCCTACAAGAGCAACCACTGCTGCTTCTACTGTCTCAGAGAACAATAGGCTTCCTTCTTGTACTCCAATCCTTAGACCATATTCCTCCCAATTCATCAGTTGAGGTTTGTCTCCTTGAATTAAGAACAGCTTCTTCTCTGCTACCTGGACATCACTCAGACATTCCAAATTATCTATCAATTGTATACAATATACACTCAGTCAGTATAATACTCTTACCCATTGAAGGGATCATGTAATCAAATTGCACTTCTTTGGTACTAGTCTCTTTGGTTTGATTCCATTGCTCCTTCTCCTTCATTAGTTTGGCAGTATACCTCTCTTTATCAGTAACTTGAGCTTTAAGTTCTAAATATTGTCTCATAATACATATGCACGCATGACAATACCTTTAGTAATTTGTTTTTCCACGAGGTATTGTTTCTCTACTTTACTTTTTTCTTCCTCTACTTGTTTCTTCTCTTCCTTTAATTCAGTAACTTCATTTTTAAGTTCTAAATATTCTCTCATAATATACACAAGACAATACTCTAACCTTCAGTGATCTGTTTCTCCATGAGGTATTTTTTCTTAAATTGTTCCTTCTCTTCCTCTAATTCAGTAACTTGACTTTCAAGTTCTAAATATTCTTTCATATAATGTACATGTGTACACTTGTCCTAACCTTTAGTGATCTGTTGGTATTGTTCCTCTACTTGTTTCTTCAACTCATCTGCAACTACATGTTTCTCATAACCATCTACATGTACATGTATATCTCTTATTTAATATTATAAACTGATGATACATGTACACTGACCATCAGTCATTATTTGTTTCTCCTCCACTGATTCATCAGTTTTAAACTTCTTAGCATTATCTGTAGAAATTAAATCTTTACTTTTAACAGAAAAACTATTTATTGACGTTAAAATCAATGTACTATTTAGCTCATAATAAAATTTTAGCAAATATGTTTGGAATTTTAATAGCCATTTACCAAAACAAAACCTAACATTATGTGTAATTGTGTATGCACAATGGCATATGGCCATAATTTTTTAATTAAAGCACACCAATCACCAAAATGAGTAATTTACCCCTCAAATTACCAGCTACAAATTTACATGCATATGGCATTACTTTCTATATACTTATTACCTGAGTGTGGTGAGTCCTCTTGGTTTCTCTTTCGTTTAGTAAGAAGCGCCTTAGTTTTTAGTAGCTGTGTTTCCAGCATATTCTTCTCTTCATTTGAAATAGTAGAATAAAAATAAAAATTAATTAATGAAAGTAAATTAATACATAATGTATGACATGGCACAAATGGCGTAAAAATCGGCACTAACAAAAACTCAATCAAGCTGGTGATGATGTTATTCAAATTGTGCCTAATACATGTAAATGAGCAATATACTCAATATAATAAGGTTACTGTATAAGTGATTGATAGACAAAATCATACAATAATTATAATTTCATGACACAAAGCAATTATTACACAACAACAAAATCTTGTATAAATGCAGTAATTGTAGTATAACGGTACATGTACATGTATACGTGATTCCAGTGCTAGTAGTGCTTCCTGAAGTGATTGGTTGTTAATTCTAGCCACTTGTAGATCATAAAGTAAAGACTCATTGATGACTTGAAGCTCCTTCACTTTATCTGTCATGTATTCATTCCTTCCAATCAATTCCTTTCTTCTTCCTTTTAATATTAGTTCATACAATAAAGGAATACTATATGAATGTAATACTAGACCCACTGACCATTGACCATCGCTAAAACCTGAGGGAGAGAGAGAAGAAAAAGGAGGTGTGAAATAAGTTAGTGATTGTGTCATTGAGAGTGAGGGAGATAAAAGACTAAAAGAATGACAAATTATACTTTTGAATTTAGGAAAATGTATTGTTCTAATTATAATTTTCAACAGTGATATTATTAATCTACAACAATTAATTTATTGCACCACATTCTCCTATAAATTTTGTGGGTATAAATTAGCACAAGCATGCAAAATTTTTCAGTCTGACATGAACAAATAATAATATTACCTAGTTCCACTACCATTGTGATATTTTGATCAGTGACAGGTACATCAAACAATTTCATTACTCCTCCTCCTACATCTTTCTGTTTAGCCTCTGTACAACCCCCCACTATTATCAGGAACACATGATTAGGATCAACAACAAAAGATGATACAGTATGATCATATCTTCCAGTAACAGAATCAGGTACAGAAAACTGTAGAGAATAAGAAATAGAGTATACAGTGTACAGTCACGTTGGTATCAGTTATAGGATAGTTTAATGTAGGTGGCTATAGGGTTAGCATTTAGGGGCACTGCTCAACAAAATTTTTAAAATTAGGAAGCAAAATAATAATCTTTAGCCACACCCTAAGTAACATAAATATTTTAGTCAATTCACATTCATTATGCTGGTGTAACCACTATAATGTATTAATATTAACCCAGGGGCATAGCCAGGGGGGAAATGCCCCAAAATCAAAATTTAAAATTAAAATAATAAGCTGCTTTTGGAAGAAAAAGCTGTTCTATAACTTACATATGAAAGGAAAAGGCTAAATCAGTCTTCTTATGATGCTATTACCTTATACTGGGAAATTTTTCAAGTACCCAAATTTTTGCGGATTTTTGCAGATTTCGTGTTTTCTTGCTCCGTCGTGAAAATAAAATCGTGAAATTCTGAATTTCCATTGCCACGTGGTGGAGTTTACAAGCTATTCACAAAAATAATATTTCATAAAATCTTACAAATGCAAAATTTGCAAAAAAAATTAGTGACGTGAAAATATCCCAGTATATGATATAAAGTCCGCTATGTTGAAAATAAGGTGTGGTAACACCCCAAAAGGGCATAGCTTCACAAAATTTGCACACTGCACAGCTTACCCCCTCATTTTAAAAATCCTGCCTATGCCCCTGATACCTTTATCCAATTGTACTGGTTTGTGTCTAATAATAAACAATCATTCATTGATCGATTCCTAGTATTCATTCCACCAATCACTACTACTGCAGGTGAGGTAGAGACACCATTGATAATAGTACTGGCATGAGACTCTCTTCCTTTAGGCCATAGTCCATCATTAGGTATTGATCCTTGGTTAAGATACTCCCAGTTCTAAAAAGACGTATATCATTCATAAAAATGTATTATTCTCATCTGTTAATGGCTGTAATATACTGATAGTGTATCACTTACTATTGTATTATGTGATAATTGAAACAAGTAGATACTGTTAGTAGAAATATTGCCATCATTATCAGTCACTATTCCTCCATACATAATTCCTTTATTATGACTGATCCTTTCAACTATAAATTGACTAGTTGGTGGAAAACACTGTCCACTGACAGATGGAACAATCCATTGACCTAAGAATAATTATCAGTAACTACATACATAGTTTATAAGTACACTAAATCACCCGGTCCATATCTATGACTATACTACCGTATAGCAGAAAATTTTCGTGACCCAAAATTTTTGTGGATTTCATATTTCTTTAAATCCACGAAAATAAAATCCACAAAAATTGATTCAATATGGTTCAAGATGGATGAGAAGTAGAAAACCACAAAAATTAAAGCCACAAAATTGATTTTTGAATGGATCTGCGAAATTTTTGGGCCACAAAAATTTTTCACTATACGTTATAATTGCATGAATGAGTCACTTACCAGTAGACAGGTTGTAGATATTCTGTTCATTAGTTCTAACATGACCATCAACGCCAGGTATCTCAATGTATTCAAACTGATGATACTGTGTATTAGTTGATTTAGGAGCCAGTCCACCAATAACCAGTAACTGTTGAGGTTCATCTTCACTTCCCATTGCTATCATACCACCAAAGGCTCTCTTAGTCACAGAATTGTCACCAGTTGGCTGTAATTCTTTCCAGTGGAGAATTAAAGTGTTTAAAAAGTTCAAGCTGTTATGGTAGCAACTGCCATGGCCACAATAGCCACCAAAATAATAAATATTATTATTAATGGTGGTACAGGAGACTCCATTGATTCCCAGTGGAGGAGTACCACTAGTAGGTTGAGAGGACCAAACACCAGATAATAAGTTAAACGCATCAATAGCAGAAGTATACTGTTTCTTTTTAGGAGAATCGTGTGACTTATCTAGTCCTTCCCGGACCCGGCCTCCCCAGCAGTACAGGACCTCTCCTACTACTGCAGTTGTGTGTTGAGCTCTCCATCCCAGTTGATACTGACCTGTAGAATACCAATAATTAACATTAACAAGAGAGAGGAGAGAGCTACTTCAGCCTACCTGATACATCTAAATTTCTGTCCATCTTTAACCTAATAACCTCGCCTTATACTCCTCTCAGTCCTCTGGCCTACACGTGTCCACCCCAACCCATGCCCAACCATAGATATTATAATTATTATACTTAGTCTTACTCTTGATTACATACATAGTTGCTTGACGTTGACTTATTATTGAGTCGTATATTCACATAAAACTACATAAACAGAAAATCTAACTAGCAAGTGTTGGGATAGTCTTTGTCTTTTATCAAGACACCTCTGACCACTCTCTCTTTCCTTCTGCTTCATTGGCTCCTTCTTCTTCCTCTGCCTATAACTCTACAACAATACAATCACGTATAATAATTGATCACTTTAATATTATTATATACGATAATACTGACAATGAAGTCTATTCTATTCTAATACAAGCTCAAACTTTTCCTGAAGGAATTCCTTTAGTAACAAATCATGATATCATGTACTTACTGAGAACACTCTTAGCCATTCCATGACCTCCTGGTCAGTTTCTTGGAGCTGCTTCCTAATCTCCTGAC
>NW_003547293.1:0-1057 GCF_000090795.2 Amphimedon queenslandica | reverse complement strand
ACACACAATTAAAGTACATTGTATAATGGTATAAGGTAGTGAAGAAATAGAAGATAATTTCATCACAAACTTACAACTTTCAGTTCACTTTGTGCTTTCACTAATTCTTTAACAACCTCATCTTCATCATCAGAACTATCCGTCTGTGACTAACAGGAACAAAAAAGACAAATATATACATGTATTACAGTAGGTACATATGCACAGTCATGACATTTACTGTTAGTATTACTGTATAGCTCCAAATTGAAGCTAATGAAGCTTATAAATGAAGCTATTAACAAACAATTGACCTACAGGTTCATAAATGTAATAATTATTGTATACATTGTAACACACATGCACTGTATAGCGAAAAAAATTTAAGAGCTATAAATTTTTGCAATTTTTTGAAGATACGCAAAAATTAATTCAATTTATTCTGGTGTAAGATGGAAGATGGTATAATTTCATGAATGTTAAATTCATGAAATATAGATTTTTAGGTAAACTGGGAAAAATTCACAGTTATCAAAAGTATTGCGCTATACACCGTACACTCTTCCTCTCTCTCTCTCTCTTACCATCAAGTGGCTGATGTTTAAGTCTCAAAACGACACTCAAAGGATAA
Organism: Amphimedon queenslandica; assembly: GCF_000090795.2. Taxonomy (NCBI): domain Eukaryota; kingdom Metazoa; phylum Porifera; class Demospongiae; order Haplosclerida; family Niphatidae; genus Amphimedon; species Amphimedon queenslandica. The sequence goes on along the minus strand of NW_003547293.1, from coordinate 447 downwards.
AAAATGAATCTTGAAATATCAATAGAAAATATTATACATGTAGGAACAATTCACCTCAAAGTGGGTGACAATTTTAATGTAATTTGTTATCTCAAAAGTAGGTACATAAAATTTGGTAATGATTGGTATTTGTAATTTTTGACAAAACTTGTCCAAAGTCCCTGTACAGGACTTTGGCCAGATTTTGAAGCTATTTAAAAAATTTAAATTCATTGGAAGCAGCTCAAACTTTCTATGCAACATAAGAACAGGTGTTAGAAAAAAATTATAAAAATGGAGAAATCTCTACTTTTCAATTTTGATGAAATTTGGCCCAGGACCATGTACTAAACTATAGAGACTTTGCCTAATTGACCTGATTCAAAAATTTGTAAAAAATCCAAATTTGATCGGAGCTGGCTCAAACTTCATATGCAACATACATGTAAATACATGTATGTGCATCAA
>NW_003547292.1:4136-21990 GCF_000090795.2 Amphimedon queenslandica | reverse complement strand
GATTCTTCAGCAGAAACTGTCAGCAATACTAACACAAGCAATAATAAACCATGATCCATTGTAACTGGCTAGTATGGACTGTAGATTTGTTGAGTATAGTATAGTGTGTGGGTGTATCAGAGGCTTTGTCCGTATATCTCATACAGCACACCTCCAGTCCATACAGCACAGTTTGTAGTCCATACTAGGGCTAAGCAAATTATGTTAGTATGCTGGCGTACTTGGAGCATAATGTTTTAGTAAAATTCTAACAGCCGGATGCATGTACAAGTAACTTGATAGTTGATATTTGAGTAAAGCTTAAAATATGAGCCTATAATAATGAGCATAAGTGGATTCATTTCAAAGCATAATAGGACGGAATTTAGGGCTGTGCCTAAAATCATATAAGGCAAAAAAGCATAGTTTATTTAGCCCTAGTCCATACAGCACATTTGTGGTTTCCTGTATAGTGGGTATATTCCATCAGAGTTTACTTTTGTTCTTTTCGTTCTCATTCCTTTTGGAACGAATATTTTCCAAATGAAAAAGGCGTTTTCTCAATGCCATGCACATGTACAAAATGGCTGCTCAGAACGAAAATAAATCGAACAAAAATTTCTAATCCTGCTTAGAACAAAAATTTTTCCAGACGAAATATACCCGCTACACGGTAACTGTGGCCACCCCCAACTAAGCAGAGCAGCACGAGAAGATTCCATGAGCAGATAGTGCCTTTGATGCACTTAAGCACTATGACCATAAACTAGTTCAAGCACAGTTTCTTGTGCTGTATGGGAAATATAGCACGCGTGCTTTAACTAATACAAATTATTTAGCATATAAAGTGGAAATTTTGACATCTATTAACGAGTGTGGTTAATTATCAATTACTGAATATGGTAGCTACATGTATTATATAGACTGTGATATTGAGGAAGTGCTGCTTGTATCCTGGAAAGTATGTATTTATAATATATAACCTCCCTGATCCATATTGATATCATCATTTTAATATTGTACATGTACAGTAGATGTGTAACTAATAAATTGTCCATTAATTAATTATTGTTATTATTTCTTTGCCTCACAGTCTGTACTGAAAGGTCATTGGAAAGATTATGTCAAGTCAGCCATTGGACAAGCTGTCCTCCATTTAACTAAAATTAATGAAGAAGCACGTAATGCTGATCCAGGAATGTACTCATATACTGTAAGAAAGAGAGAGAGGGAGAGGGGAGAGAGGAAAGTAAGAGAGGGAAAGAGGGAGGGAAAAGAGAGAGAGAGAGAGAGGGAGGGAGGGAGAGAGGGAGGGAGGGAGGGAGAGGGATGGTGAGGGAGAGAGATAAGGTAGGAGAATGCATGTAGAGTATGCATTGTACATCATACTTTTATAATCTTATATTGCTATTTTCTATTTTGTTTCTTCCTATAGTTTATGTTGTGTCTTGCTGCTTTGTGTGTCATTGATGAGGAACATGCATGCTGAAGCTTTGTCATCAGGATAATGGCTAGGACAAGATGGAAAACCACAACTAAAGCTAGAAAGAAAGAGAGGGAGGGGGAGGTGAAAACTCAATGTATATACATGTATGTAAAAGTAAAAGGTGAAAAATGAGGGAAAAGGAAGAATTTTTTCAATTATGTTTAGTCTGATTTTATATTTAAGTTTTTGCTCCATCTCTCCATCATTCTTCCCTTCTCTCCCTCTGCAGCCACTGTGTGATAATCACAATGATGGTGAGACTAAAGCTCTCTGTAAAGGACCTATGTCTATGTATTAATTATTATTATTTTACTCTAATTGTATTGTACTATTTTACTGACTGGAACATTCTAGAAAATGTGTATTATCTCTGTATTGTATTATTGTACTTTCTGGAACCCTCCAGGAGACTGTGTAACCTTCATGTATTTGTATGTGTCCAGAAGTTTCTGGAACCTTATCTTTTGTATAAATAGAGTTGAGAGTTGGTGTTTTGTTGTTCTCCACTTGTTTATTGTAATAAATTCTTTTAAAAGTCAAAGCGATCTTTGACACTCTCATATTGTGTGATGTGTGTCCATGCAACCGTGTACTTCTTTATCACAATAAGAATCATCACCACAGTAGACAAACGGGTAAAGGAACTTCATTGTACTATGTACACATACATAATTTTGTACATGATATTCTAATAATGGTCAGACATGGGAGAATAGTAATAGTAGAAGTAGTTGAAAATGGCCTAGTGCAGGCTAAATGTTATTTATGTTGCATGTGTAGAAAGTTTAAGCAGGTTCCGATCAATATTGGATTTTGGATTCACCTTATACTTTTTACACAGCATAAGTACATCTACCTCTTCAACATACACACATTATTATAATCATTGTGTTCATAGCATGTCCTATGTTTTTAGAGAATGACTGAACATAATTATGACAGCTAGTGTCCATCAGGTACAAACAATCTAAGAGCTGATGCAACTCTGTCAAGATCACCAGTAGAGTACATTTCTGAGGCCATATCCATAAACAACATATTCTAATTAGGCGAGCCATTCTCAGGCCCACCTGCCTACTCATTTTCCCCCCTGTAGAGGGATCACGAATTATAATCAATGAATGCATGGACTTGAAACTTTGTGGCATCATAGGAGTAGGTTTGGTTCATGGGTATAATAATAATTATTAGAACTAAAATAGTTACACAATTTTACATGTATAGTCTATTTCAAAAACTAAAAATAATAATAATCATAATCTCAAAATACAATGAGAAGAATATCCTGCTATAGCTAAAAACTAAAACAAAACTATTAGAATTTAATCAATAAATGGTTTCATTTAGTTCAGTTATAATAACACTCATTGTTGGACGGCGTCTATACTCAACTATCAGGCAACGCTGGACAAGAGACCTAAATGAAGCTCTTCTAATACCATCAATAAGACCTACTCTCTCTTCTGGTAGAGGAATACGTCGTGTTATCATCTCTAGAAGGAGGACACCATAACTGAAGACATCCATTGAAGGAGAGTGTTCCCTTGGATTGGCTGCTTCAGGTGCTGAATAGACAGAATTAGTGGTCCTGCCAATGAGAGGTTGAAGATTAGCTGATCCATAGTCTGATACTTTAGCCCTCCATTCAACTCCCATTGGTTGTAGGAGTACATTAGCACTGCTGACATTTCTGTGTAATATAGGATGAGGCTTAAAGAGATGAAGGTAATTGAGAGCACAGGCTACATCTAAACTGATGCTCAGTATGGCAGGATAGGCCAGTCCTCCAGTTTCTAATTCCTTTCTTAGGCTGGTCGGCATTAGCTCTGTCAAGATGATTGGATTACCCTCTGTAGTGGCTCCTATGAATTGAAGGAGGTTAGGATGACGTATTTTAGAAGCAATATTCATTTCACGAGAGAACAGTGATATGTTATATTCTGATATAATGGCCTCATGAAGTACCTTTGCAGCAACTTGCAGTCCATGGAAACGAGCTACTCTGACCTCTCCCCATCCTCCTCTGCCTAGAATCCTTTCTGTCATTCTAATATCGTTTCTGCTAACTACCCAAGAAGATTCTCTCTCTTGTCTATCTCTCTCTCTTAGTTGTTGCTCTAGGCCTCTCTCTCTTTCTTGAACTTGTTGAAGCTGTTGCTGAAGATCCTGTTCTATCTCCCTGCCCTCTTGGATTTGCCTCTCTCTTTCTTGAAGTAGCTGGTCTTGCTCTCGAAACTGCTCCTGAAAATTTTGCTCTCTTTGCTGGGCATCTTCTAACTGCTGTCGAAGCTGTCGCTCTCTTTCCTGATATTCCCTTACTCTTGATTGAAGTTGAATTTGTTCCTGTAGTTCTCTTGCCCTTTCTTGCAGTACATCCATTAGATGCACTATTTCTCTTCTATCCTCAGGTTGAACAGGTTGAAATGCTTCCAATTCTCTTCTCTTTTCTTGTAGTTTCCATTGATATTGGTCCAGAGGTATTATACTAGTAAACCAATCATTATTAGCAGCATATCCTATACAGTAACACAATAATTAACAACACAATTATTATATTCAGAGTGTGTGCTTGTTGCCATATCAACTGTTGATGCATGAGAGAGTACCTGTTATTGCAAATATTACTTACTCAATTCAATAACTATCATATCACTGATTTGTAACCAGCCACTGCCAACTCTGCAACCACCAAATTCTATTGCCCAGTTAATGGTTGGTGTCACATTCCACATCGAGAAAGAATGATGACATCTTTCACTGACAGTTAATGGTACATACTAAAAACAAAAAATAAAACAAAATTGTAAAAATTTAATGGGCTCCACTATATCTTGCACACTAGTCACTACTCAATGTATTTCAAGAGCCCATCCCTGATAATACACAACCACACTTTCAACGAAAAAAATATACACTAGCCAGAAGACATACACACAAGACTTTCATTCAGTCTACTAGTAGGGCTAAGGGAAGCCCCATACAAAACTATAATGATGACAATTGCAGTATATTTTAAATACATAACTGTCATGCTTGATAGTAATTATAAGCTTACCAGTTGCTTCCAAATCCTCTTGTTTATATTATATATCCAAGAATCATAGGCAAAATATCCACCCACCACTAGTAAGTGTGGTCCTGAAGTACCATTAATCAATACACTGGTATGAGCACATCTCCCCTCAGGCCATTCTACTGATCCTCCTGGATTAGATATTTCTGATATATCCTGAAAGAATAATAAAATTAATGATTATAAGCAACACCGCCCATACTAGAATATATTGTACATGTATGGGATTTTAAATAATTATTGTTTACTATAAAAGTACTCACCACTGACATCCTGCTAAATTCAATAATGTACAGTTTGTCACTTGTTCCATCAGCAGTGTAACCACCAAACAGTATAGCACTGTTGTTAGTTATTGATGTTAAAGTGAAGGCACTAATAGGAGGTGGTCTATCTCCAGTAATGGTTGGAGAGATCCATTCACCTGAATTATAAATGATACATGCACATGTACATGTATATACTGTAGTACACAGAATGAAAACATTGCACACATCATCATTATACTAACATCACAGTTTCCCACAAATCATGCTAAATACAATTGTACAGTACATGGCTTTTGGAGCAGCTTTTAAAATTCATAAAAAAACTCAATCTTAATCAGAATCATGCAGCTATGCATCAGAAAATATAATTAAAATGGGGAAATCTCTCATATTCATTTTTGGCAAACTTTGGCACAAGACCATGTACAATCAGTATTGGGTACTTTGTCAAATTAATTTTTTGAGCAACTTTTAAATTTATAAAAACCAATAATGAATTAGCTCAAAATTTCTACACAACATAAAAACATGTACATGTGTATAATTTGTTAGATCATTAATACTGAGAACAACAACAACTACTAAGCAACTACTGAACTACTACTGAACAACTGACAAAAATCAATAGGAAGCATGATAAATATACATAAAACCAGAGTCTAGAAAGTTCTTAGTTACAACATTACATAATAATGTGCATGTATCAGCAGTAATTAATGTGGTTACAGTAATAACACAAGTAGAAACCATACACAGTACATGTACATTAAAGTCTAGAGTTATCCCAACATAATTATGCTTCAAAAATTATAAAAATGGGAAACTCTCTCTTAGTTGTAAGACTATGTACTACACAGCCTTTGGCAAGATTTTACAGCAACATTAAAAATTCATATAAAATCCAATCTTGATCAAAATCAGCTCAGAATTTTTATGCAACATAAGTTCAAGTACATGCATCAAAAATACAATTAAAAGGGAGGATTCTCTCCTAGATATTTTTGGCAAAACTCTCATAAATGCTGTAAAGTCATAGCAATGATAACAATAATAAAGATAATTATTGTTTGTGTAAAATCAACAAGTATCACAATTGCAACTGAAGAAATTTATAAATATCATAAAAAATTAACACAAACAAGAACATAAAAAATTAAAAAAATATGACTGAGTAGGATTCTGGAGCAAATTTGTAGTAAGTAATGGAAACAAGAGCAAGTAGGATTCCAAACCACCAACAGAAATACAAAATGAAAATCCTACTCTTGTGACGCAAATTCTACTCTACATTGCAAGATGATCCGCAATTCTTACATATAATCATTAAAAGTACAATGTAGAGTAGAATTTGCGTCACAATTAAGAGTAGGATTTTCCCTAATCAATCTTTTTTTTAAATTTTTATGTTTAATACAGGGTTTTCGTCTAAATATTAAAGCAACTTTAAAAATACATTGACAAGAAGCTAAGCACTATGCCAAAATCCTGTGGGAAACTCTGATTAACATACACACATGCACATATAAACACAACTAAAAATATACACATAACTGACCTGAAGATATTTTATATAAATGAATCTCATTACATCTGAAGTAAATACAATCAATATATTCAGCACCAGGTTGTAGTGGAGTATTAACAGAAGATTGTCTACGTCCACCAATTACTGCAAGATAGTCCTCACCGTTAAGATGGAGCGGTATCATACCGGATTGAGCTTTCATCATAGGGCCACCATGAGATGTAGTAGGAGAGAGCTCTTTCCAATTTAAGGTGTCAACATTAAAACTATATAAAATATTAAATATTATAATAATACAACAGAAAATATCCATTGGTAAGGAATTAATAGGTAATGACATGCAGAAATTATACTATAAATGGGATTGGAAACTTCAATGGTTAATACTGCAAGGCAAGTTGGGGCATATCGCCACCAAATCTTAGCCAACCATGGGAATCAAGCAGCTGTATTTCAGAATGAAACAGGCAAATTTTTACTTCTATAGATGCTTCTTAAAGCCTTCAGTACAACGTGGCATTTATTGTAGATAATATTTACTAGTATAGAGCTTTTTAGCCAAAAAACTTTTTTTCCAGGTTGCCCAGGATGCCATTATTCACAAAATATCCAATACAGACAAAAATGAACATCATGGTGCACTGAAGGCTCTTAAAAAGTGTCTATATAGAAATAAAACTTGGCTGTTTCATCATCCTAAAATGCAGTAGCTAGAGTTTTACAAAGCTTTGCTAATGGTGTGCTAAGAATTGAACAACACCGTCCCTAACTCACCTAGCAATATTGAATCAAATGAATAGTTTCCAATCTCATTTATGGGTAGCATACATTCTGTATCTATGCATGGAATTTTTGCAACACATATACATTTACAAATCCTTAATCCTTATAAATTAATTTGCAAATTAAATTATGACGGATGAATAGTCAAATACAACTCTCGCCCTTAAATGTGTGTACCTGTACAAACTATTGTGATAACATTTATCATGATGACACAGTCCTCCAAAGAAATATATTTCATTTCTAATGACAGCTGCAGAATAGCCATCAACACCAAGTGGAGGGGTGCCAGTGGTAGGCTTTTGTACCCACATACCAGTGGCTAAGTTACACACTTCCACTACAGAACAGATTGATTTCTTCTCTTCACTATCATGTACTTCAGGGAGGCCAGGCTGGTTTCCACCCCACATGTACAGGTAGTCTCCTACCTGTACAGTAGTATGCCCGTGCCTCTCCACTGGTTGATAGTCTAAAATAAGAAACAGTGATACAACAGTTTAGAGAGCGAAAGAGAGACTAAGTAACTCACAATTTGGATTTGTTTCTGCCGCCATTTATATAATTAACTTATTTGCCACGCCTTCTTATTAAAGTTAGCCATGTGCTCTCACGTGGCTTTGCAGTACTATTAGGGGTGTCCCGATTATGCTAATTTTTTACCTATAATTCTATTCAGAAAATTTCAAAAATTTGCCTATTATTCTTTTTATTCTGCCCCATTATTCTCACTTTATTCTTTATAATCATGAGCTAACTACAATAAAAATGAAAATTAGTAAGTCTGAGAAGCTATTTAAAGTATCACTATCAGCAGAGACTGCAAAATATGAGTCTCTATATCAATTTCAGAACCTGAACTTTGTTCAAAAATTGAGTTACAACTAGCTCAGGCATTAAAAAATTCAAAAATTGTGCATTTGCTGCTCTTTAATTAGAGTTTGGCTACTGATCCACCTATTAGGCCAGCATTATTCTGGAATTGAAGTGCTACCTATTATTCCCAAAATTATTCCGGAATAATCGGGACACCCCTAAGTACTATTGGGAGCAGTTTAAGCTAAACTAGCCTAAAAGTATGTATAACACTTGTATATGCCTATAGTTTAGACTTCTGATATTGTGACAGGTAACATGAAAAAGGTAAGAGTATTGGAGTATGGACCAAGACATATGGCTGGCCAAGAAATCACTATTGTGGAGGCTGGAAAGTGACAACTGTGTATAAATTGGCTAATTTATGTATAAATCTGTTACACATACATTGCATCAAGTCTAAAGGAAATTTTTGTCACCAAATCTCCATTTACACAGCAACAAAATATTATAATGACTAAACGAGCTAATTATCATAATTAATAGTACAAGATGATTGGTGAGAGAAATATTTGGCACATTTCTTGTAGAAAGTTATTGGTTAATTTTATATGTGTTACATGTCATTGAGTATGCTCATATTGAATCAAAATGATGGATTTTATGTTGACAATTTCCCCACAAAACCACAAATTGCTAATATTAATTGCATACAAATTGTACAGTGGCATACAGATATGCCTTGTTATTCACAGCTCAAAAGTTAATAGAGTTATGTACTTGTGCATCTAATTTACATGTATTTTTAGTATTTACTAGTTCTTTGTAAATGAAAGGCATGATATATTGACTTTTAATATTGTTATGATCATGTATTATTGATTTATAATTAAATAATAATAGCTTATCAAATCCAATTGTATCAAAGGGACACTAAACACAAAAATGTTGAATTTTTGGAATTTTATGAACAGACTTAAAATAATTATTGAAAACAATACAAAGATAGGCAAAAATAGGTAAGCAGTATAATATTAGTTTTGAATAGCCAGACCCCGCCCTCTATCCCGGAGGCATGGAGGGCGGAGTGTGGCTACACGAGACGTACTAATATATTATTACCATACAATTACATGTACATTAGTATTGTACCATATGGCATGTATGTTTAACTTAGCACAGAAATTTTAACCCCATCAATGGGTGGAATGAGTTTACTGTAACTTTTAAGTGGCATAAACTATAGCTACATCATAAAATAATTTATTATTGATGACACATATTGTATCACTAAAATAGTTAAAAGTACAGTAGTTAAAAAATAATACAGATTAATAAGGAGCACCAAGAACACAAACTGTTATTTAAACTAATATAAAATCAAACCCTTATTGTTAAGATTGTCGCATTCATGTTGAATCAATTACATGTTTCACTTGGTACAAAAATGCACTTGGTAATTCTTATTTTTGGAACATGAGCACAGACCAAATAATTGGTAGGAAAACTTTAATTAACAATTGCCAAAATAAACTGCTTACATGTCATTTAGGGTGGTCAACCTAACAACTGTAAAATAGTTCTTCCTTTTGATAACTAGCTAGACCTCTGTACTATATAGTACTTTAGTCTCTAGCTGTTACATCTTCACTGGTTATATGTCTGAATCGCATTGCCAGACCCATGCAATATTCTATAGTGTCAGGAACTAGTCAGACTACTTAGACTAGTGATAGAATCATAGAAAAGTGAGTTATAATGAATACCAATTTGCGACTGCATGGGAGTTGCTTAAGGAATTCTAAAATTTGTTAATTCTTATAGTTTCCTGATTAAGTATATACATCTACATGCATTCCTGTTCTGTGTGAGTAGATATTGTTATGATTTGTAGCCTCTTTATTAAAGAAACCATCTGCTTGTCCTTAATACACATACAATATAGCCTCTTCATTAAGGATAGATACCATTGAGCTCAGAGCTATATACCTGTCCCAGACCTGTCTTTAGCTCAGGGTATCCTTATTATTTTACAGTAATAAGGACACACCAGCATCTCTACAATTTAAATGTTCCTGTGTGTGTGTGTGTGTGTGTGTGTGTGTGTGTGTGCGCGTGTGCCTTTCCTCATGACTGGTTGCTATGCATTACTATCATAACTTGCTTTAATTGCATTACAGAAGTACGGCAGTTCTGTTGCTTCTTTAATTCTTTCTAGATCACTTACAGCTTGATTGCTCTTCCTTTCTGTTTTTTGTTTCTTATTGTCTTCCTACATTTATCTTTCTTTATCTTTCTCTCTGCAGACACCGCGGCAGACACTCTTGTAATGGCAACCAAACCGTCTCGATCTGGTCTCCTCAAATTGGCTGAGGAACAGCTCACCTGTCCTGTGTGTCTTGACCACTATATCAATCCTAAGACTTTACCTTGCCTACATTCATTCTGTCAGCACTGTCTGGAAGGATTGCCACTGGATAAGAACAATGAGACCTATTACCTTTTTTGTCCCACTTGTCGTCATCGTACTGAGTTACCAGAAAATGGAGCAGGAGCTTTTCCCGTGGCATTCACTATCAACAACCTCAAAGACATGCACAGTTTAATTAAAAAGACCCCAAATTCTCAAGAGGCTGTGACCCCCATATGTACTGACCATGGAAGGCCTTTGGAGTTCTTTTGTGGAACATGTGATGCAGTAATCTGCTCCCACTGCTCAGTTCGTAATCACAAACATCATGAATGTGAGTTAATCACTGACAGTTATACTAAACACTGTCAAAAGTTAAGAGAATGTCTATCACCAGTTGTGGGAAAAAAGGAAGTACTCAAAAAGGTTATATCTTCTTTATCAGAGAGAGAGAGTGAGATTAGAGAGAGAGGAGAAGGAGTCTTGGAAGAAATACACAAAATGGTAGAGGAAATCATGAGTACTCTTTATCAGTCAGGGAGGAAACTGACTGGGCAGGCAAGAAGGGTCACTGATGCTAAACTAAAGGTGCTCTCAGTGCAGATCAAAGCAGCAGAAAAGAGTTTGAGTCTTCTTGAAGATGTTGAAGATTATGTGGAACTGAGTCTGAAGACAGGTACTCCTCAACAAGTCTTGAGGTCTAAGAAACAGATGATGGAACATATGAGTGAAGTTACTGCACAAATCAATGTGGAGGAGTTATATCCGAATGAAAAAGCTGACTTTGTATTGAGTAATAATATCAAATCAATACATCACATAGGAGATATTGTGACATATTCATCTACTGCACTACAGCAATGTAGAGTGAAGAGAGTTGGCTCCTTTCAACGCTTTCCAAAAAAGAAGACATTTTTGTTTTCATTATCAATGGAGGCACCAGATTCATCTCTTTTGTCTGTTCCTGTATCTTCTCTGAGGTGTAGTCTAGTACCAGTTGGTAAAAGTGATCAACCTATTCACACTACAGTCACTACCAGCACTGATCCTGGAGTGTATAGGATACAGTGTAACCCTTCAACCAGTGGTACTCATATACTAAAAGTACAAGTATATGATGTACAACTTAAGGATACCTCACTAGTCATCCCTTTCAATCCTTACCTTGATAACATTACTCCAGTACACACTATACCAGAGATTAACTGTCCTTGGGGAGTTGCTGCAAGTGATAATCATGTCACAGTAACTGAGTTTAATGGTAAATGTGTAACAATACTGGATAGAAAAGGAAAGAAAGTGCAATCATTGGAAGGAGGTGGCAATGTTAAGTTTTCTGTCCCTCGTGGTTTAGCCATTACTACAGACAAATTCATTCTTTTGTCTGATAAAGACAAAATTCAAAAGATTGACATGAATGGATACTATATAGCATCAGTTGGTGAAAGGGGCACTGAATCACTACAATTTCAATTTCCTGCTGGTATAGCTATTTCTCCTATAACAGAACAGGTTTATATTGCTGATTGTAATCATCGCATACAAGTCTTGAATTCTGATCTAACCTTCTCTCATTCATTTGGCAGTGAAGGATCAGCTAATGGACAATTCATGTTTCCGCTAGGGATTGCTCTTGACAGTCAAGGGTTAGTGTATGTAGCTGATTGCAATAATCATCGCATTCAAAAGTTTTCTCCAGATGGAAATTTTTTGGCTCAGTTTGGTACAAAAACATTTGGTGCTGGAAAGCTTAATAGTCCATATGGTATAGCAATAGATACTGTAGGTACTGGTCTAGTGTATGTTAGTGAATGGGGCAATCATCGCATCTCTGTCTTCACTAGTGAGGGTGAGTTTGTTACTAAGTTTGGAAAAGAAGGCAATAATATTGATCAGTTTAAAAACCCTAAAGGATTAACATTTGATAAAAATGGATTCTTGTATATTTGTGATTCTGGTAATGACCGACTTGTTGTTTATTGAATTTTGTTGTTTAATTTCAAGGCATAATATTTTAGTATTATTTCATTACTAGTTTAGTATAGTTATCATCAACATGATCATGTCAGTATTATTATTATTATCTTTATTATTGTTAATTTGTAATGTTGCTATTATATTAACATGATACTCTTGATTCTTGAAAATGAAAAAGTAATTAAAAATATATATTTCCCATCAAATCTGGGAAATTTACAGCCCTTAAATATTTCACAGCATGGTTGCCTTTTTCATAGATTGCTCCCAGGCAATTGCATAAACAATAGATATGTTCATGACACTTTTAATGTCAACTGTTTAATGGCGTTAAATTGTTGTAACTTTCAATGTGGTTAATTTTATTGTACGTACATATAATTGTACTTTATACTACTTTCAGCTTGGCTATTATGTTTGGGTTAATAGTATAATAAACAAAAAGTACATCAATAACATAATCAAATGATATTGATAGTGTATACACATCATATTTGTATTGCTAAAAGAGTTAAAAGTAGAGTTAACAAAAAGATAAGGAGTACCAAGAGCAAAAACTGTTAATTGTAGTTAATTATACAACTATAAAATAAAATTCTTTTTAAGTCTGTAATTTTTATGCTTCTTGATCAATCATTAATAACATAATTTGTTTCATTCTCAAGAGTCACTTTGTGCCTCTGATATTCATATTCATCTTCTTGTTCCATGTATCTCTGATAATGATCATCAACTATCTGAACAATGTTAACTTCATTTTCTCTCACACGATACTTATAACGTTTAGCCAGTATCACAAACGCTATAAGTATAAGTAACTGGAAGACACAACTTATTGTAATTATGTAATACCATTTTTTAATCAAGAATAACAACATGAAAGCAATTATGCTTCCAATTCCCAGTGATGAATAACACAGTCCCACCATCATTCCTCTCATGTATTCTGGAGACTGTGCTACTGTAAACTCAAGTGAAGTGGGATAAATAAGAAAACATGTAATCCCGAATAATATTTGTCGAATTATTAGTAGAAAATCATATGAAGCAAATATATGAACTAATAATTGAGTGATGCAACCTAATAAAGCAAAAACAAGACCAGCACCCATTCTAGTAAGCATACTTGGTATATACCTGTGGCAACAACCACGAATGATGAACTGATAAATGAAGAAAAGGAGCAGAACAACAATTTGATATGCACCATCATATTTAAATATGATATAATGTACTGAGGACTTATTCATTGCTTTGCCTAAAGGTATCCATAAAAATAGAGCAGAACCGAATCCAACTATAGCAATGAATAATGGTAACATACGAAAAAATGTCTTCACATCTTCTACCTCTTCCTCTGTGAATGATCCACCATATTTATCCTTACCCAGGTCTAGCCTTGAAGGAGCCTCTTCCTCCCAGTAGGTCAGAGCACTACGATTCTCAGGATACTTGTGCTTCCTGGCATAACACAATACTCTAACTATCAGTTTGACTGGGTTCTTGATCTGTGATACGTTCTCCAGTTTGTGTTTAAATAATGAATGGGATACCAGTATAAGAGAAAGGGCTACTCCTGTTGCTATAATAAAGAGTAAATCTGCAGTTACAGTATCAAGTAATAATAACGAGTCACTTAGCACCCATGCAGTTGGATAAGATGCAATATTCCAGTATATTATAGTACTTAATTCATTAGCTGATGCTCCAATTAACTGATCAACATTATATTGAATAATATTAGCAGCAAAAGTAATGTAACCAATAACATTAATTATGGAACCAGGAAGAATCCACATCTGCCCCATAAACCCACCATAGCTACTGTTTAGTATAAATAAAATTCCTGTTATAATCCATGATATGAAACAAAGGTTGATGCCAATCATTATTGCTCTATATCTTCCTATATATACATCAGTTAACAGTCCAATAAGAGGAAACAGTATGTACGTACTAAAGGAAATGCTTTCAAGATTTACAGTGTCATGATTGACAGATATGGTGACCAAATAAAACTGAATCATCATCAAATACATCCAAACAAGGACCATAATAACAGGAAAAGACATTACAGAAACAACATACGTTTTAGCCCTTGAGAAAACCATTACTACTTCCTTCTTGACCAGAGTTTACACTATCAGTGAATCTACTATCTAGTTAATGCCCTTATATGGAATGCAATGTATATTGCCTATAGAGATGGTAGTATAAAGAAGGAATTGCTATTAAGATTATTAATGCACTTTATTTTGCAATTTTTTTAGTAAACACGAGCTGTACATAACTGGTAAGACAATTTTGATCAGGCTCAGCCTTACTAGTGAACACTGTGTTGATACGATTTTAATGTATATTGATGTTTGCATGCAAAATTGTGCCCACAGATCATAGCTTATTTTGTGATAAAAATCCACACTTTAATTATTATGAAACTGACAAATCTATGTGAGAAATTGTGTTTATAGCTATATGGCTATCCCTTGTAGACATATATGAGCTACTGACAAGCAAAGGATGCCAGTCTGTAGTGTGATCATCATTGACAGTAACAGGACAATGAGAATGAGAGAGAGAGAGAGAGAGAGAAAGCAGTGAAATACATGAAATTTTTGCCATATAAATAATCAAAATTCTATCAGTCTTTAGTGTAGCACTACCTGACATATTAGTCATCCTTTAGTTTACATAGACAGTTGCATCAGTGGGCAATAGAAGGTGGAGTGACTGATAATAGATAAAGGGGGTGAAAAGCTCAGAGACAACAAAACTTTTCAAAATCACTTTTTAGCCAAAAGAATCTCATATAGACAGCACTATGGATGACAGCTCATTACCAGCATCAATGGAAACAATTGAAAGCAGCAGCTTACCAGCAAGCATGGATGTTACCGCTACTTTAGACAACAGTTTACCATCAACCATGGAAGCTGACCAACCCACAATAAAGGACCCAATCAAAGAATCTGCAGCTCCAAATAATGATATAATAATTCTTTTTGATCTTGAAACAACTGGCTTGGCAAAAGATTCTGACATAACTCAGATAGCAGCAGAGGTGGTTGGACAAAATAACATGTGGTCGAAGTATTTAATACCAAATCAAGACATCGGAAATGATGCAACCCAAGTAACAGGCATACATGTTGAAGAAACAGATGGGGCGAGGGTTTTAATGGTAGGAAATGAAGAGGTCGATGCTGCAAGCTATGAAGATGGTTTGACTCAGTTTTATCATTATCTTTGTCAACTCTCAAATGGAAAAGATCCCAATTCACGCCTCATACTTGTAGCTCATAATGCAAAACGTTTTGATGCTCCAATATTGGTAAATGCTTTTAAGAAAATCAATGTCTCCTCTTCTGATTTATTAGAAAAAGGAATCTACTTTGCTGATAGCCTTGAAATATTGCGTAAGCTACAAAAAGACCAACACCCATTGCTAAATAATCCTCAAGCAGACAAAGAAGGGGGAAAGAAGCTATCACTTGGGCTAGGTAACTTATACCGTCATTTATTTCAAGAAGATTTCCCTGCTCATGATGCTACTGAAGATGTGAAGGCAATGAAGCGTATTTTGTTTGAACGACTTCAGCTGGACAAAAGTTTTATTAGCAATGAAACTTTTAGCATTTAAAAATGAATGCTTACAGTTTTTGATGAAACATGACATTCAAAACAAAACTTAATCCAGATGCATGGGGTGTGCTAGATCATACCAAATTGAGGTATGTAGCCAGTTTTGATAAGACACCAGAAAATATAATGCATTCACATTAGTGATGGAATTAATAACAAGAATTCCCCTAATGTTACTGAATATGCCTAAGATGTACATGTGTGTACAATAGTAAAAGTGAATAAATGCAAATAAACAGTATTATGCAAAGGATTGAAAAGCAGTTTGTAATATGTATGTGAACACACATTAATGTATTTACTGACAGATCATTTCAGCCAAAAACTTATTTAATTTAAAACTGAATTTACTGAAAGCAAAAACCACAATTGAATACAAGCATATGCAAAAGTATAAGTTAATTATTCAGTTATTAGTATTCTGATGTTATAATATCAGTTGACTGGCTTGAGGATTCTATTGCATTGCTCCTCCAATATTCTTCTTCTCGTTCAATATTGTTAATTGTGTGGTTCTCAGTAATTTGATGAATGTTGATTTCAACCTCTCTCACATGTACTTGTATCGCTTAGCAAGAAGTAAGAAAAGGATTAGACAGAGTGAGACAAAGAATGCCCTTGCAAGAAAGTAATAAAATCCACAGCCCAATGAAGCCTCTGGACTCATGTATAGAAGAAATGGAAGGAATAAAGTAAATTGAGTATATTCTCTCCAGAACCAAATGCAGAACCACAATCCTATCATGGTTCCTCTCATTGATTTAGGACACTGAGCAAGTATAAACTCAACTAGTACAACATTAAAGATATACCACATGATTACTTCAATAATATAATTAAGGCTGTGTCTACAGCTCCGGTAACCGGACGTAGTTTGCAATGCTAGAGCTCCGGCAGTCCGTTTTTCTCCGTAAAACAGCTTGTGCGCATGCGCAATAGTGCAAAATGGAACTTAGTCTTTTTATCAAGAAACACTAAACCCTAGCCCCAAAACCCTACGATCCCGGTAGCTAAGATGTACGAGAGGGTGCTCTAAAAACTAAACACTAAACCCCAATCCCAACCCTACGACCCCGGAGGCTAAGATGTACGAGAGGGTGCTATTTCTTGACCCAAATAAAGCCAAAAAGAAAAAAATTGCAAAAAAGATTATTTTTAAAAAAGAAAAAAAAAATCAAAAACTGCAGCATAGTTTTACTCGGTAGTCCTGACCGGATTCGAACCCCTAACCATATCCGTGCAATCCACACCAGCCTCTCCACTGCACCACCACGACCCTGCTGCATCATCAACGCTGGTTGTTGTATTTATACTCGGTTTCTATAATATAAATCAGTGTATTATTAATACTGGGGCGTAGCCCCAGTATATAGGGGCGACGCCCCTATTACCGGAGCTTTAGCACTGCATACTATGTCCGGTTACCGGAGCTCTAGACACTTCCTATAATTAAACACAATCCATTGATTATGAATAATGGATTGATTTTTATCAAGCAGTGAAACATTTGTCCAAAATGATAATTACCAATTACTGAGAGACCAGTGTAGAGAATATTAACAATGAATATTAGTACCAAGCACATTCCTATTCTTTTCAGCATACTAGAGTACATTATCAATGATCGTACACCATCAATTTTCGGACACTTGTTTTAGGAAAACTATACATTGCCATCTCATGAAACTGCAAAGTATTATAGCAATAGTTATCCTTTATTTGCGTGACAAAACTTGTAGCTCTAGCAAGAGTGCATAGAAAGTTATAAGCTCTCAAAGCGTGGTGTCCGACAATACCAATGATCGGCCAAAATTCTCAATCTTCGGACTGTCATTTCTGAACGGCAGCAAAGGATAGTTTTAGAAGGTCACTATGATAACTTTGTAGGCCTGTC
>NW_003547292.1:0-4126 GCF_000090795.2 Amphimedon queenslandica | reverse complement strand
TGACAGTCCGAAGATTGAGAATTTTGGCCGATCATTGGTATTGTCGGACACCACGCTTTGAGAGCTTATAACTTTCTATGCACTCTTGCTAGAGCTACAAGTTTTGTCACGCAAATAAAGGATAACTATTGCTATAATACTTTGCAGTTTCATGAGATGGCAATGTATAGTTTTCCTAAAACAAGTGTCCGAAAATTGATGGTGTACGATCATTGATAATGTACTCTAGGAATGTAATTATAAAAACATGGATGTATGAGAAACTGATGGAGGAAAATGATAAAAATATATGATATAGCAAATGACAATTGAAGATTAAGTGGGCCCCTGCACCCGAATGTCTCAAGACTTAGCCCTAGACTAAATACTTGAAACAATCCTGATGTCACAATGCAGACAATAACCAGTGGTATTAATCTAATAACAGTCTTAACATCTTCTACCTCTTCCTCTGTGAATGGTCCACCATATTTATCCTTACCCAAGTCTAGTCTTGAAGGAGCCTCTTCCTCCCAGTAGGTCACTACGGTTCTCGGGATACTTGTGCTTCCTGGCATAACACAATACTCTAACTATCAGTTTGACCGGATTAACTGTATTCACAGGAGTAGTCTCAAGATAATGATTGAAGAGACCATGACTAACTAACACTGCAGCAACACAGACAATACTAGCTAGTAACAGATGTAATACTTCAATATTGAGTAGAGAAATTGCAGTAACAATAACAGGTCCCACATTATGCCAGTGTAGTACAGCAGTGAGTTCATCACTTGATGATCCAATGAGCTGATCAATATTGAATGGTAACAGATTGACACGTATAGTGACAAGTGTAATTAACGATAATGTGTATAATGCCAAGAGTAGATATGTATGTGATGGTAGAAGCATTGAGATAATAATAAAAGGGATTAGTAAAATAAATGCAATATATGATCCAACCAGAACAACTTTATATCTGCTCACTAAGAAATCTCCGAAATACCCAGCAAAAAAACAGAGAAGAGTACTCCCAAAGCTACAAAAAATACAAATCCCCAAGGGCAGCAGAAAATAAAACCACAATTATAACTAAGTTTTGACTCAGTGAGATCATCATATCCCAGAATAGTACCAGTAGTGCTCCCTTAGAGTGTATGAACTGAAAACGATACGACGAGGAAGGACAAGAAGAACATCTCCTTCTACTAGTAACTGATGATGAGCTTAATAGTGGAGCATTATCAGACATTATGAAGAGAAAGAAGAGAGTGAGAGCAAAAGAACAGCAAGACTGCATTATAACTTTTATGTGCATTAAGATTTACTTTATATCAGAAAGCATGAGGAATAGATGCAATAAGTCAATACATTGTTTGGCAAACACACTGAATGCATGTTTTACTTTACTTTAAAAACTTAAACTATCATGAGTAATGCATTAAGACAATACATTGTTAGGCAAACACTGACAGCATGTTTTCTTTACTGTAAAAAGGCCAAGGCTATCATGAGAAATAGCATAATACAATAAGTGAATGTGCTGTTAGGCAAACACTAAATTATGACTTAATGGGTATTAACCAATACAAATCTCCATTCTAATCGCGTTATCAGAGGCAAAGGCATGCAATCTATTATGATCCATCATGACACAGTATTGCCGAACTTGTAAAATGAACACTTGCAGTGGTTGATTGTTCCCTTTTGCTCAGTGACTATGCCAAATTTCTGTGGGAGAGCCTAGTCCTGATTACAATTTATATTGTGTATGCACAGTGTATACCTATATTGTAACATAGTTATCATTGTGTAGTGTCTGTATTTTTCTATAGTTTGTACAAAAACAAAAGCAACATGTACTTAGTCATGAATATTATATATTATTTTTCTGATAGATGCGCATAAGCTATGCAGAAATATTATGATCATAATTTTGATAGATTGTCATACAATAAACATACAATATTCATCTGTAGGCTCAGATCTCTCGGCTAGAACTTCCCCTCACCAGAATTTCCCACAAAGCATGCTACATGTACGTGAAGTGACAAGCACTATAATACAGTACATACTATAAATCCATAAAATCATCTGAAATTTTCGATACAATACAGGCACATCTATATGCATCAAAATTAATAATAAAAATGGGAAATGTTCTTGTAGTGATTTTTGACAATTTTCAAAACTGGACTAAGGAAAATAATTGGGTGTAATAAGAATAACAGTATTCACAGTGAAAACATCTAACAAGTTTACTGAGAGGAGCAGATTTTTTCTAAATTTCAAGATGACCCAGACACTCAGAGTTAGAACCTACAAAAACTACTAACACCAAATGAACAAAATAGATACTCACCTACCTCTTCTCTGAGAAGCATTGCAGGTTCAACCGGCTCCCATACTGAAATGGTCACACCTGCTTTAATCTCATCAGTCATCACAGACACCTCCAGCAGAGCATTTCAATGTATCTATTACAAGGAAGGACAACAGTCTCAACTGAATCTACTAATCTACTGAGTCTCACTCTCAACTGAATCTACAATTGAGGAAGACACTTATAGCAGATAATACGGAAGCTGCCTTCATTGTGTAATATGCTGTGTGATTTGATGATACATTTATGCAATAATTTGTGAATTATACAGTGAGACTCACACACTTTCTCCTTCAATTTACTCCATTAATTCATTAATTAATTCATTAACAGTGATTTATCCCTCAGCTAATTTATAATCATTACTATTTAATCAATGTGTTTGATGATTATAAATAAAATTACTGCCATAAAGAAAAAGTTGATATATACTGTGACAGTAATATAGTTATACTGTATGTACACAAGCACAATGCATGAAGAAAATGCAGAACACTATGGCTGCTTATTTATTTCAATTATGACTCTTAGTGAAAGGTACATTACTATAATACTCCTATGCTTTCATTTGGCAGCTGAAATAATAGTTGGTTTAACCATTTAGATACTCCTCCTACCAGGAGGGCATGTATGTACAATGAAAAAGTACATCACACATAAATTCCATACAAAACACTTTCAGTAAACATGTGTATTGCATATAAAATCTATTACATTATTGAGCTGCATATAAATAATGTAATTTCTGTGCCTAAGTGTATACCAATGCTCACTGCATGTCTGAGACGTAGACCAATGGTTATTTAACAATTATTATATTATATATTTGGCATAAGTACATGTATAGTGAATAAAACCAGGTACTAATAATTCTCACAAAAATAAATACAATTGTTGATCATAACATGTAACAAGGATAAAAATAAAAATACAATTAACAGGTACATACACCTATAAGCTCTATCATACATGCATGTACATGTACGCATGCTCAATTGAGTTATTAAAATTAATAATCACTACGGTCACTGAGTCACATGATTCAGATCAACAATAACAAGAAAGAAGGTGAGCATTAGATCATATAGCATGATATCATTTTTCTAATACTATAGACACTCGGAACACTCATGGAAGCCACTGTAGTCTCTAATTTTCATGTAAGTCAATATAAGCAAACAGAAAAACATAAAATTTCTCATCTCTCCTTCTATCAGTCCATATCCTTTTCTCCATCTCCCTTTCTCTTATACTCTCTCTTCCTCTTTCCCTCTCTTCTCCCTCTCCCTCCCTCTCTCCATTTCCCTTTCTTTCTCACATACATGTAGGCATTGTTCAAAGAATTAATAAAAAAAGATGTGCCATCTACTAAAGATGGTGAACCTCATCATGCTTGTGGAGACAAGTAATTAATTGTAATGGCCGCAGTATTAGTGCAATTAGTACCAGTTACAACAACAACATTATATAATTATTTTTCCCATAATTTAGTAAACAAAGTGAAATAGAAGAACATCAAGGTCAAGGTACATGCACTTTACTTAATATTGTTTTAGTTAAGAACAAGTTACATTTATTTTGGTTTGGTATTGGACTCTTGAGGTTATACATTATGTTTACAGGCACTTAAGGTGGATTTACAATATTATGCTAGGCCAACGTACCATCAAATATTAATCGAAAGTGTGGGCTATTTGACCTTTTGACACATGCTTCACGCTGGAGTTGAACCAGATTCAACTACAGCGTCAACGTAACGTC
>NW_003547291.1:19653-22047 GCF_000090795.2 Amphimedon queenslandica | reverse complement strand
CTAATCTGTCCAGTGAAGTCCCTGTTGGCCTACCTGGCGGTAAGAGGCCCTGAGCCTGGTCCCTGTTTGTGTTTCGGGATGGGTCTCCTCTGTCCCGTAGGTGTCTGGTTGCTGCTATTCGTGGTGCATTAGCTGCATCAGGGATGGATGTTAGTCGTTTTAATGGCCACAGCTTTCGTATTGGGGCAGCCACTACCGCGGCTGCTTGTGGCCTCGAAGACTCTCTTATCCAGGTTCTGGGTCGGTGGAAGTCATCGGCATTCACTCGGTATATTCTGACTCCAAGGAGTACCCTGGTGGGGGTGGCCCAGACTCTAATGGCTTCCCAGTGACTTTCCTGTTTGAGTTTGTGTTATGTTGGGCCTTTTGCTCTTATTATTCCTACTTATGTTTATGTTATGTTTTATTGTTAAGACCTTGCATTCAATGCATTTTTACCTATTTTATTTCATATTCCCACAAGTGTTTGGGGAGTGAGATGCCTGCGGCATCTCTGGCGGTGTTGGTTCCCATCACTCACTCCCCCATATTTGTGTAGTCTGCCTGTAACCATCCCGAGTCTCTATTCGGGCCCCCTGGGAGGGGGGGTTCCTCTGAATGGCCCCTTCTTACAATGTGGGGCACAAACCCTAAGCCGGCTCTCCAATTGAGCTGCTCTTTTAGTGGGTTCCCAGCCCGTGGCAGGGGGCATGACCATTGGTTACCCATGGCATGCCCGCTGTTGGCGCCGGACCATTCGGCGGCGTTGACATCCCACTGTTGGTTGTGATGGGCATATCCGTATGCCCACCTGCACATTCGTGGCTCTCACTGTTAGCGATGGACCAGTCGGTGGCTCTGACATGCTATGGGACACCTGCCGGTGCAGCATGCTCAGATGCTTCCCTCACAGCCATGGCATCATGCTGTTGGTGCTGGACCATTCGGCAGCACTGACATGTCATGACCAGCTGTGCTCCTACCGTTGATGCGGTTGGTCTTACCCATGTACTCCTGGGGTTGTTACCAACCCCTCGGCTGTGGTTACAGGCAGGATCTCGGGGAGTGGCCCTTGCGAAATTCCAAACCTCCTCTCTCCTCATTTGAGGTTTCCGGAGGCCGATAGTCATTAACAGCAGTAATTATGTATATAATAACCTTATATGACTTATTTTTTTCTCAAAATATACAGACAAGTAATACTCCCCAGTAGCATTAGATCCAATAATAAAAGTTCAATTCTAAAAAAGATAGTAATACATATTGTCTACATGATATGAAATAGCAATATATATCTTTTTCTCCCTTTCCATTAGGATCCCTTATGCAATAGTGTTACTGATTTTGTGGTAGTACCATTCATGGGTCAAAGAATTTCTAGATAAATCCATTGATGTAGGATTTGATATAGGTACTGAGTCAGAATCAGTTTCTCCATCATGTTTTCTTGAACTTGGAGGAGACAATAGAGTGACTTCACAAAATGCATTTTGATGAGCACGAAAGAAATATAAACTTTCATGCTTTACGGACTGAGTGATTTCAGGGGCACATCTACCAGTTTTATGGGTATGAGACTGTAAACTTTTGTGCTTTACCAACAGTGGTTGTGTCCATTTATGGGGTGAAGTTCTAACGCCTGATACATTTTGAGATTGTTCTCTGTAAGATACATTTGGGCATTCAGATGCATGAAATTGTGAGCCAATATTTGGATCTTTGTGCATATGTATCAATGTTGGTGAGCACTGTGATGGGGATGAATAAACTGATGTATGTGCAGGTTGTCCCATTGACTGAGCTAAGCTCTTTTTTGACATAACTGGAGAAAATGTAAATTTTTTATGTGGTGGAGGTGTATGTATCTGTAATATTTGACAAAGTTAAGTATAATTGTAACAACAACATTTACTTCAAAACATGAGCTGTGTGTAGTTGGTAAGGGACATGAATCCACACCCCAATGATTTGAAATTAAAGGTGATGATGGTCGGGTAAATTTTGAACTATGATTTTGCGAAACTCGAAGTGGGAGAGGTGGTGGTTTCTTTTCAACGGTGAAGCTTACAAAGATAAATCTAATTACTAAATCAACTTAATTTTTATGCAATATACCTTTCCACCATAGACTGTGGCCTTGATACAATTTAATGTGAAAAAATGCTATAAATGTAAAGTCATGCAACTTGAGTTATTTACCTCTTTTTATGAGCAGCAGGAGTCTAAATGATAAGTATACATATAATAAATTACATTGGAAAAAATTATACCTTTATTGCATTTTTTTTCTTGACACAGGAACTGAACCTAGAAAAGATTAAAACGGTTTAGAANATCACTAATGCTGTATAATTTGTAATATTAGCTATTGTTTATTGCTGCATGTGTGACCCATTTTTGAACAGTTTGTTGAGT
>NW_003547291.1:9925-19536 GCF_000090795.2 Amphimedon queenslandica | reverse complement strand
TGGTTTTGGGTATATTTTTTATGCAGTGGTGTAGGATTTTTATATCACACCAGTTTGCAAGTCCCCTCTTGTTTCTTTACTTTTTTACAATTTAATCCTACTACTTTTCCATTTTTAATGTTTTTTATTTACTTGTATAATTAGAATTTATCATTTGTTTATACAATTATCTGTTTTGGTATTCGTTTTTCTTTTGTTCAGATTTGATATGTATTTTCTTGTGTTTTAGTGTAAACAAGACCCTTATCCGACTAAAAATAATATCCGTTTTACCGTTTTAAAACGTAGCAGGCCTTAAGCAACACTAGTATAATTATCATAAATTATGATTTTATATACTTAACAAGAGGCGCCTTGTGAAAATCAACATCAAAGATCATGCATGATCTTGCTAGTCTAAGTAAGAAAACATATGATATGGCAAGAAAATTTTCCAGCATAATCTTAGATCAGCATTAGCAACATTTGATAGAACAAGATCTTGTAAGATCCAACATCTTGAATAATCACACTTTATCTTAACAGTACAAGATCTTGTTTGATAATGCACAATATTACCTAAATTATTTTATTTGTTTTGATAGACCATGATCTTGTAAGATCTTACATCTTGAATAACCACACTTTATCTTAACAGTACAAGATCTTGTTTGATAATGCACAATATTACCTCAAACATTCTTGAATTATCTTACCAAAAAATTATTTGTTTTGATAGACCATGATCTTATAAGATCTTACATCTTGAATAACCACACTTTATCTTAACAGTACAAGATCTTGTTTGATAATGCACAATATTACCTCAAACATTCTTGAATTATCTTACCAAAAAATTATTTGTTTTGATAGACCATGATCTTATAAGATCTTACATCTTGAATAACCACACTTGATCTCAACAGTACAAGATCTTGTTTGATAACGCAAAATATTACCTCAAATATTCTTGAATTATCTTACAAAAAATTATCAGTTTTGATAGACCATGATCTTGTAAGATCTTACATCTCAAATAATCACACTTGATCTTAACAGTATACAAGATCTTGTTTGATAATGCATACGGCTTATGTTATATATTTGAAAGCTGAAATATTATTTTTAACAGACATAAGCAATACACACACACACATGCAGAAGATATAACAAAGGAAACTCTATAACTCCAATTGTTTTAATGGTGTTCAAAATGATTAGGCAGTTTAATGACATACAGAATTGGAACACATGAAAGTTGAACTACACAGCAGTTAGAAACTATTTTTTTTGCTGCAACAGCTAAAACAGGGTCTGTATTGCTGAGTGGGTGTGCTTCAAGAATGAAACGCGAAATAAGGGAAGATTCCATATACTGGTCAAGAACTGGTCTACATGGTGTCCCTGATGTTTTTAGTATGTTCGAACCTGTACTACGAAAGGGTTTAATAAATGCTATGGTGCCAAATGAACAATCTATAAACTTCTGTATTTCTCCATATCCTTCAACTCCATTGCTGTTAATGTAAGAACAATGGCAACTACTACGTCTACCTTCACCATCACGATACGAAATTGAATGAAACATTTTGTCATTAATGTAAAGGCGATAAAATGTATTAACTTCTCCAGTGATAGCTGAAGACAATTTTTGTGCTTCTTGAAGTTCACTGGGACTCAAATGGTCAGAATTGACAGTACCAATAGCATAGCCTTGTGACACCTTTTTCATAGAACGTAAAGAATGCCTGGAGAACTGAAGATACTTAAGCAACGAGTCACTTTCCCGATTTTCCAATTCATAGTATAATTTTTGCAAAGTCATTTTAACATCTATAGAAAATGAAAGTTGTTCGGCAACTCTTCTTGTCGAATGGACCATTCGTTTTAAGGCACCGTTGTGACTCTCAAATGAAAATGTAGAGTGTGTCCAACAAGGACCCCACAGGCGCACAAAGTACGGGATATGACTCAACAAATGTGCATTTATGGTGCAACTTTTGTTTCCATAGAGTTCAGGAAGGAAGTTATAAAAATTCATCAACATTTCTTCTGCTAAATCACAATCAGCATCACCAATCTCTTCTGAGAGGAATATGTGCATTGCACATACCAAAAGTAAATAGTGATGGAAGTATAAAGGAGGCAATACTTTTACTAAAAGTGGTGCAGAGTAGAATAAAAGCCACACCCTCAACTCATTTGCTTTCCAGTAGGACAAGTCAGTGCTGATAGATCGTGGAGAACGTGTAAATTCATGAGGAGGAGTCAGCCTCAATAAATTACTATCTATTACGGATAAATGTCGCCTAATAGAGAATGCCTTAGTGGAATACTTAGAATCAGTCCAAGCCTTCAAAAGAGACTTGACAACTCCTTCAAGCACACAATGCATGTAATCAATTGGCATTCCTGACAAAAAATCTAAATGACCATGCAACGAAGAAATACCTTTCAAACCCTCAACAATGATGCCATACTTGTTTCCTTTCCTTATGGCACGCTCTATTCTATTAGGTGTACGCAGCAAATAGGATGTTCCTGGTAAATATAACCTGCTCGATCTTTCGTGCTTGCCGGGATGAATACAGGTGGGACAACCAGAATGACCATTGAACTGTTTCATGTTTAAAATTTTTGCTTTTGCAATAAGATCAACAATGCCAAACAGAAGTTTTACTCTAACTGTCTTTATGCCATCAGGCCCAGCATTAAATGAAAAACCAACTATGTTCATATGCTTCAACTCTTCCAAAATAGGTGTCAATAGTATTTGCATGTTAGGCTGAGATCTACCAACCCAGACTGCACAAATTACAATGTTATCCTGACGAAATCGTATCTTTGGACACAGATTGGCTATCTCAAGATAAACGGGCCATAAGGTAACCTTAGAAGACTTATAAAGACTCATTCCATCGGTGTTCATTATGAGTCCAATATGTTCCCGACTGCTAAAAAAATCCTGATCCTGAGTTAACATCGTAAATGTGGATAAAGTAGGAGATTCAGTAAAACAATTTAAGTCATTCCAATGCCCTAAAAATTATGACAGTTATCACATTAATAAGGTATGATTAAGCTTACGAGAAAGTATAGTTTTTAGCTGCAAAGTAGTGTCAAGTCGAATTAGAACATCAACATCTCTGCTATCCCTACATTCCAATTTTTGACATTTGTCAATAATTGGATCACCACAACTGGAACAAAATGTTGTCTTGCGCTTCTGTGACTCAAATTTTGAAAAAAATTTTCGAAGATGATAAACAGTTGATGGAAGTTTGTTGTTTTTTGGGCAAAATAATTGTAGCAATGACAAAATCTCCCTAATTGTAGTAAAAGGCAATCGACATGAACTCTTCAACTGCATAATGGCAAAGTATGCCCCACAAACAGTTATATCAGCACCGGGGTACAATGGAAGAAACATATCATCACTCAATTCAAGATCATCATCATACTCACTACTGCTGCAATAGTCATTAAATAAATCTTCTAAACTGGGATCGTCGTTATCACTTATATTACTGTCATCACTTATATTACTGTCATCACTTATATTACTCTCTTCCATCTCGTCAGAACTAGTATTGAAAAGGTCAAACTGGGTTGTTTCGTACTGATTCTCATCCATATCTTCATTTCCCACAACCGATGGATGTATACTCTCTGCGTGACAACTGCCATCTATTTCTATAGGAGACACATTAAGAGCACCATCACCATTACTGCATTCTGCATCCATAGCCCTATGAATGATGATGATTATTTACATAAATAAATTTCATTCATTTCGAGCTCATATAAACTTACATTCTTTTTCTATTCCTCCAACTACTAGTTCTTGGTATAGGTCTTGTGGAATCATAAATATATGTCCTGTATGGTCCTCTAGTACCTTTCGATGAAGTAGAAGAGGTAGAGGTATTCTCAATATTCTCCGCCATTTTAAGTGTATTGGGGGTATGGTCTACTCATAGAGTAGGTGTGGTCTGGCTTTTGTGTAGTCAGTTAATTAATTATTTTTTTTTAATTAGAAAAAATCTAATTTTTTAGATTTTTTCTAATTAGCATGCGCATGCGCAATACACTGCATGCAAGACAACGTCTTCTAGCTATGGCCTCGCAATTCGATGATGATTATGAGTTTGATAGTGATGAAACTCAACTGAATGAAGAGGAGTATTCAGATTTAGAAGAGAGTAGATCTATACTTTCATCTGCAACTTCAAGTCACTATGTAAAATCATCTCCTGCCAACAAAAAAAGAAAAATAACTAGACAACGACAAACTCCGCTGCATCTCAAGAGTAGTGTAGTTACTAATCAGAAGAAAGCAACTAAAGGTAAGTGATTATCAGCATTTTTACATCATAAATACTGTTTAAAATCTTTCATTAGAGAATATAAAAGTGTCATGCAACCAGACGGGTAAATGTTTTAAAGTGTCCATAGATGAGCTTTCAAAAGAGAATGGAGAAGATTTAAATTGGAAGGATCTGTTTGATGGTAATGAAGTCATCTACGAATCGAAAGATGGGAAGACATATGATGTTAAAATCGTGAAAGGTATGAATGACGGTGCATGGCATTTAGTAGCTAAATGATTAGCATGAATTTTGTACTAAATAATTTAAAAGAAGTTATTGAACCTACAATAGTTCGATGTATTTTATCTGTCACTAAAGCCTAGTTCCCATATTACCCTACAACAGCCTTAGGACTAATGGTGGGTAGGCTTTAATTGGGCGAAATGTTAATACCCCAAAAATAATTATTGAATAATGGGATATCAAAATACATACAAAAGCCGCAACAACATGGCAACTAGCCTTAATAATTAAAATTCCAATGCATTATTATTGTTTTAGATGCCCCAGAGGTCAGTAGACAAACTAAAGGAAGACCAGCAAAATCACAAAAATCAATCAACAAGGTTAAAATCACTTTCACACATGTAATTAGCAATTTAACACTGTTTTTTGAGTACATAAATCCATACTCTATGATTATTTTCACAAATATTTATAGGCTACAGTGGAATCACAAGACCTTTTTAGTCATGAGGCAAATACAAGTATTACTAGGCAAAAAAGTAGTACCAAAGGTATCTATCAACTAGTCATTCATGCAAGTATCATGTATTCATGTTGTAGCAGTGAGTTCAAAGAAAAAAACATCAGAACAGGAAAGTGTTGGTTTTAAAAGGAGCAAAAATAATGAAGCAAGTTAAAATTTTATAATCAAACTTTAAAATCCTTTTTACAGCAAATAGATACTCAGCAAATACTAGATGAAGCAGATGGTTTGATGAAAGATCATTCTAAAAGAAGCCAAATTACAGCAGTAGAACAAACGTGGAACTCACACGCTACAGTACATTGCAATGAATTCTACTAATTTTTAATTTTTTCATCATAGGAATTACTTGTACGCTTAGATCAAAAAATGGATACAATGAATACGAAATTGGTCAATATGGAAAAGAAAATTCATGACATCCTACAGGCCAAGAGTGAAGATAAAGTTGATGTTTCAACTGTTATGGTACAATGCTTTTAAGAAAAAATTGATGCTTTATTTTTGCAATAGTGGGAAGGATGTAATCTTTTAGATATACAGTCTAAAGATGCCAATTCGTATGCACGATTATTGCTGGACAAACTATTTACAAAAAAGGAGCAAATGACTGGAATACTGTTTCAGAGCAAGATAAGTAATCGTCTGCCGTTGGATCCAGAACGAGTGAAGATATTATTTAGTAAGTTTTGAAACGTTGCACATGTATCATCAATAAATTATTAGGTTGTTTAAAGTCCAGATATAATAATTATGATTATTCAAGTGTACAACACACACTCAACCAAAAGTGCAGAGATGCCAAGGAGGACATAGTTATAAACATTAATTAAATTAAGATAATTATTATTAGATTCTTTGACCATTTATGATAATGTACAATCTTTTTTGCAGTGTCACAGTTGATCTTGCATTGTCTTGTGAGATTAAGTAATACAAAATCTTACAAAATAATGCATTATCTGTGTTCCAAATACACTTAAGATCTTGAAAGATACAATGTAAGAATCTTGAAAAATCTTATCATAGATTCTAGCCAGATCTTGTTAGTTCATGTGAGATTCTATCCAACATGATCTTACAAGATATTACATTATCCATGTTCCAAATTCACTTAAGATCTTGAAAGATACAATGTAAGATTCTTGAAAAATCCTATCACAGATTCTAGCAAGATCTTGTTAGTTCATGTGAGATTCTATCCAACATGATCTTACAAGATATTACATTATCCATGTTCCAAATTCACTTAAGATCTTGAAAGATACAATGTAAGATTCTTGAAAAATCTTATCACAGATTCTAGCAAGATCTTGTTCGTTCATGTGAGATTCTATCCAACATGATCTTACAAGATATTACATTATCCATGTTCCAAATTCACTTAAGATCTTGAAAAATACAATGTAAGAATCCAGTAAGATCTTATTAAAAATCAATGCAAGATCTTGCTTAGATTTTTCACAAGGGGCGGACCCCTCAATGTTACACATTCTTTCTAGTTTACACTTTTATCACAATGAGTCTATGTGACAACTCTAGCCATAGATATTAGAGTATATGCCCATGCCACAGATATTGTGGCTTAAGTAGCAGTACTATTATACTGCGGCACATCAAAAGTTACTTAACAAAAATATAGAGACTGTGTGTAATTGTATTAAAAATATTATTATTGTTATTTTGCAAGGAAAAGTAAATACTGTACATTATTATATAAATCAGTAGCTGGTGGTATTGGTTTTTACTAAGATGTACATGTACTTCGTCTACTTAGTCAAATGTTCTGTAGCATTTATTATTATTATTACAATAGTTTACAAAAAATTGTATGTCTTCTCATATTTTATACTGTAGTATATAAATACTATATTTCACTGGAAATTTTTCTAAATTCGCGAAATTAAATTCCACAAAAGAGGTGTGGCACACTAGGAAAAATATGGCTGCAGAAGGCAGGATTCGCCAAAAATTATACCAACAATTGGCAACCCCTATACGGTAATACTCTACCATACTCTTTACACTATATCTGTGGCTAGAGCGAGCTAGCCCATAAAACTGCTAGTGTTATCAGTGGTGTAGCTAGAATTTTTGGAAAAGGGGGTAAGCTGCGCGAAGCGAGCCGCGAAATTTTGCTAAACACGCCCTTTTCGGGCGTGAAAACACCTATTTTTCAACATGGCGGACTTCTTGACCGATAATAAGCAACGTTGAATACCTGTTCAGCTTTATAATGGCATCATAGAAAGACTGCTTTGGCCTTTTCCTTCCATATGTAAGTTGTAAAACAGCTTTTCCTTCCAAAAGCAGCTTCTTATTATTTCATTTTATCATTTATGCCCCCGCCCCCTGGCTACGCCCCTGGTTATGGCACACCCCCGTAATCTACACCCACGGCATTCTATGTGTGGGGTAGACTTATATAAAGCTTAAATCAAGCTTAATCCTATGCTTAAACTAGTTTCAAATGACTTCAAAACCATCACATTTCCCATTAGGTGAGTCAAATTATTTATAATACACTGATATACATATTTTGTGTACAGATATTAGCAAGTTGAAGTTTGTTTTACAAGTCTTGAGGCATTACAAGTTTCCTGATGCAAGATGGTTTGACTTTGGACTGAATTTAGATATACCTTATCACACACTGAAAGCTATTGAGTCAGCTAATAAAGGAGATCTTTCAAATTGCCTGAGGGAGTGTTTAGCCAAGTGGTTGACTGAAGGCTCTGATCATACTCTTGTATGGCAGACACTGGCTAATGCACTCCGTGGAATGAATGCATTATTTGCCTCTAATAATATTCGTAAAACAAGTAATAATATTATTATCATTAGATCTATTTTTTATATTTTTATTAGTGGCAGATCCTGTTAGTGAGATATTGCAGTGTTATATTGGTAGACTAGCTCAAGTTGTTCTTACTGAGGAATCAGTTGATCTCTTACATACAGAGGGATTGATATCTAAGGATACATTAACAGAAGTGAAGAGTTGCGGTTATTCATTGGTAGGACATCCAATGTTACTAATATTAAGTGCTGTAGCTGAAGATCATAGCAAGTTATGTATTCTGGCAAGCATTCTAATGAAATCAAAGGAAGTAGTGTCTTTAGCTAGTGATATAATAATGGAATATGGTAAATGAACAGTTTTATAAGTATACTTAACTTATTTATATTCTAATGCAACAGAAAAGTCATTTCCTTCAGCAGTAACAGTGATGCCATCTTGTCAACATGCAAGTATGTCAACCTCTTAAGTAATGATATAATATAACATATATACATTCACTATACAGGATCTCAACAATTACAAAGTAGCAGCAGTGAGACTGAAGTAATTACCAATACTGATGCTACTGCACAAGGTTAGTGACATTAATTCAATGTCATTACACTACATGTATATTATAGGAGTAGTAGAGGTCATGGTTCATCCTGACTATGAAGCTGAGTTTGATAGAATGAATGATATGCTTGGTACACTTATTCACAATATTGTTCCTCTCATTAAAGCAGCCATACCTTTTCTCGATGATTTAAAGACATATGTCAGACGATGTCGCTCTCGTTTAGAAAATCAATTGGACCAAGCAGAAACATTTGATGCTGTCATTCGAGTGATTGAAAAAGAGTGTTCCATTCTCAATGTTTCAGTTTTGGAGGCTGTAGTGAATAATTACTCAATACAAGATGCTGGAGACATGATATTAGCTTATCAGACACACTTGGATGAATTCTGTGAGAAAAAATTAACAATGTTTTGTGATCGTCAGCTTAAGAGATTATCCTCTTCTCTCCTCACTTGTGAGACAATCAAGTTTGTTCTGGAATGGAATCCAAGTGAGCATTCTTTCTCCAATATCAAAGCCCTCCTATGGAAAGCGTTCAAGGATAATCAAGTGGAGGTGGTAGTGATCAAGGAAGGGAACTCCATCATTGTTACTTGTTATGCTCCTCATTATCTGATGGAGAGTTTACTAGTGACAGCTAAAGATAACGTTGATATGCTAAAGGAGATGGGATTGATTAGTTTAACTATTGGTTACTATAATGTGTATGATGAACATGCAATTGATGAGGTTAGTGAATGTATGTATATGTATATAAAATTAATAGTATACTTTAATATTTGATAGGAGGTGAAGAGTCTAATGAAGAAACTGGAGATGGTAGAGAGTGAAAGAGATGATTTACTTGAAGAGAATGCTAAATTGAAGAGTGCAAAAGACACATTAGGTATAATACTAATATTATTATTAATTATAATTATTGATAATCTAAAGATATCTCATATCAAGGTAGAGAAGTTGATGAGAGTAATAAGTCATCAGTACAATCATCAGGTATAATGGCATTCTTGTTTTGTGACATGATCATGAGGGCATGTAGCGCCCAAGTGGGAGGTGCCTGTAAATCAGATACAGCCCGAGTAGACATGATATATCTATTACTTATAGAAATCTTGTATTAATTTTTAAAGCACAAAATTGAAAAGACTATCAAAGAAGGCCACACCCTGATCCTTGTCCTCCCTCTCCCCT
>NW_003547291.1:6301-9562 GCF_000090795.2 Amphimedon queenslandica | reverse complement strand
TGTGAGACATGCAATACACAAACTGATTATGTGTGTGTCTACCTAACAACTTCTTATATTTCAGCACACATCCAGAAGTATCATCTTAATTCTAGCCTTAAAATAGCCTGATGTCTATTTTGATACAGTCCTGACTGTCATCAATGTTGTTTGAGCCAGGGTTGTACTCCAGCATGGTTGTATCATGGATGATCATCATGATTGTATCATACTAGACTGATTGCTTTGCAGGCTGCCCAAAATCCATAATACAGGAATGTATCAGGCTGATCCTGATTGATATCAGTCATGATTCAAATTAAAACTTTTGGCTGTGTATACTATTGCATACTTCAGTATACTAAGAGGTTACCGTATTTTACTGGTCCCAATAAACGCCTGTCATTAATATATTCTAGCTATAGATACACTTATTTCTACCAAAAATAATGCCCAACTGTTTAGATAGCTCTGAAGTGCTTATTAGTTAGAGCCTGGTCTGACTTGCTCAGAGTTGGGGATTCTGTCCCGCTCGAAGTATCTTTTTATTTTTCAATTAAATTTTTTTTACTGCTAAGAAATAAATGCCCGGGCGTTTAATCAGTAAAATACGGTATGTATACACATATACATTATTCATGCACACATGTCAGTTTTTAGAGAATGAGAAGTTGATGCAAAGACAACAAGCAGAGAAGAACTATAGGGACCTATTGAACACTGATACTGTACCTGTGGTACTTAATGAAGAAGAATTTGAGTGTCCTGTTTGTTACATTGACATTGATCCTGGAGAGGGTATTAGACTGAGAGACTGTTTACACATGGTCTGCATGTAAGTCCTCTATTGTACTACATGTACATCTACCATTATTTGCACTGCATGCAGTAGCAGCTAGTATAGTTCATGGCATTGTTTGTCAAGGCTGGATTCAATGGATTTTGACAAAACACCCTGTACTATAGTACAGGGTATGAGGTTTTTATAATAATTATGTTGTGTAGAAAATTTGAGCTGATTCGAAATTGGATTTTACAATTTTTAAATTTTTCTCCAAAATTGAGCCAAAGTCCCTGTACTATAGACCAGTTGGCACCTTGGCGCTAAGTATATTTATAGAATTTTAGGTATTCATCATGATACCATAAATAAAATAAAATTTCCTGCCGCCATTTTGGAGTCCTAGTTCCAATGGTTGTCTATGGAGCGATCATGAAAAGAGCTTATTCTCCAAAAGTTGCTGTATTTATTTGTGACAGCAATATTGCTACTGCTTACTGACCATCATCCAGTGTCTAGAGTTGGCTCATGGGCTTTAATAAGTGCCACTAGAAGATATAGAAGCAAAGATATTGCTTTCTCCCATTTTACTCTTAGTAAACTATGACTCCAAAATGGCGGTAGAAAAATTTTACTTTATTTACGGTATCATGATGAATATACTCAAAATTTTATGAATATACTTAGCGTCATCTGGTTTATATTAGCATAGATACTTTAATACACATGGATATGAAACTACCCTATACCGGATGCTTTATGCGGTCCGACCGGAAGTGACGTATAATTATTATTATGGCAGATCTAGATGCATTGTATACAAGTACAACTATAGCCACTAAGTAGTGATAATTTTATGTTATAATTTTAAAGATTCAGAATTAATACAGCAAATAAGTGTCAAATAAATGTACAAGTTCTGTGCTTATGAGCTAGCAGAAATCATAGCCTCTTCTTCACCAGATATTTTGAAGTATGTGTGTACAGTCCAGGGTACTGACTTCATGACAGATTTTAAAATTAAAATATAAGAGATAAAAATAAAATTGAATTATCATCAATAGATAATAGCATGTCCTTTAATATACTTTCATATACATGTATACTTCCTATAGTCTCATGTAGCCAGACCCATCTCCCTTTTTGACATTTGGACCGCCGTCCAAAAGTCAAAAAGGGGTGGGGAGTCTGGCTACGCCAGACTATACTTCCTCTTGGAACCTATAGTTGAAACCTCCAATATTGGTGAAATTTCTAGCGCATTTTCTGCTGTTCAAAGTGGTCTATTAAAAAAGTAAAGTGATTTGCACACACCACTATACCAGTGTAACAAACTGATAAAAAGTTTCTCTAATAAGTTCTCTATGTTAAGTAGTAGAGTGGCCACAGTTTGGGCCTCATTTATGGCCAATAACACACAAATTCTCCTTCATTGTCTATTGTACATTCAAAATGATTGGATTCGTGCATGTACATAGTCATAAACTAGCCTCCTAATGTTGTGTTCCTTGAATACCTATGTGCACTGGCCAGAAATTTTGCTCAAGGTAGTTAATTGTTGAAAAATTGCCATTTTTTGGTGAACAACTCAACACACAGGGGACAATTAAGTAAAATTATCAATTCATATTGTGCATTAACCTATTTTTGAACAAATTCAGGCGACTATCTGTTCTACTACACTTTAGACACTGAATGAAAAATATTACAACTCACCTATTACTTGCCATTTTTTTTGTTGGATTGCATGTAGACAACAGGAAGTGACGTTTCTCCATATACTTTGTATGGAGCTTCCGGTAATGTTTCACATCCATGTGTATTAAAGTATCTATGACCAGACTCTCCCCTGCCACCTAAAAGACAAAAAGGGGTGGAGAATCTGGCCACACGAGACTAATGCTACCATATGTTACTAATGTACTCTTGTTATTGTAGTGCTTGTCAGCTCATCAAGCATGCTGTTTAGCTCACTTAGCATGCCTTGTGGGATACCCTGTCACTTAGCAATAATGTTTATCATTGATTTTCATATTGATCTCCTTATGCTAGTTCATTCTACAACCATAAGTGCATTTCTATGCTTTATGTGTCTGTAAGAGCATGAGTTATGTTTGTTTTGAATCTCTAGGGATTGTTTAAAATGTTCCATTTTATATTCAGAAGAGGCTCAAGTCAAATGTCCTTTTGTTGATGATAAGGAAGAATGTGAGGAATACATTTCAGAGAGAGAAATACGCAAAGTAAAAGGGCCTCTATAGTATGCTGTCTTTATTCATTTAATGCACACATCTAGGTATTGAATGATGAGGAGTTGGAATCATTCTTTAAGCGAGGCCTTCGAATAGCTGAGGCAACAGACCCTAACAGTTTTCACTGTAAGACAGCAGATTGTCCAGTATTTTGCTTTTATGAAGACAAGGTAAGTTAATAAAAAGAGAAGGAACTATAGTTATAGGTTGATTTTCTTAATACACTGTAGGTGACTGAGTTTAAGTGTC
>NW_003547291.1:3714-6291 GCF_000090795.2 Amphimedon queenslandica | reverse complement strand
A
Organism: Amphimedon queenslandica; assembly: GCF_000090795.2. Lineage (NCBI taxonomy): Eukaryota > Metazoa > Porifera > Demospongiae > Haplosclerida > Niphatidae > Amphimedon > Amphimedon queenslandica. The sequence goes on along the minus strand of NW_003547291.1, from coordinate 6,290 downwards.
GCTCAACACGAAGGGCAGAGCTGCCAGCAGTATGAATTGAAGATAAAGGCAGCTAATGATGAAGCAGAAAAAGAGAGTCAAGCAATGCTTGAAGTAAAAATCAATGCTATTAGCATACTTTTAACACTATATTTCTTTCCTTTTCTCTTCCCTTTCCTTCTCTAACTCGTTAGAAAATGATGACTGATGGTGAAGCAATGCATTGCCCACACTGCAAGATTATTATTACTAAGAAGCTTGGTAGTGATTGGATCAGATGTGTCTTGTGCAAGACAGAAATGTGCTGGGCTACTAAAGGGCCAAGATGGGGACCAAAAGTAATGTTTCATGCACCACACACTAGCAATTTTTGACACGTGCATAATGTACAGTATGTATAATCAAAAGTAGCTACTCTTGGTATAATGTAATTTATGTAATTTTTATGAATGTTTGTAGGGTCGTGGTGATACCAGTGGTGGGTGTAGGTGTGGTGTTAATGGAACCAGGTGTCATCCTAACTGTAGAAATTGTCATTAGAAGTAGGGGAGAGAGAGGAGTGACTCTCTTGTACTTGACAAGAATATAGAGAATGTGTGTCATTGTACTTAAAAATTATTATTATTATTATTTTGAATTATAATTGTTACATTTATTTTGTTATTGTTGAATTTTTGTAAGAAGAATAAATTTGGTATACTGTATAATAGTGTATATTGGCAGATCATTGGTTTCTACTCGTATGTAGCTTCTGCCTTTTCATCTGCTTAGTTCAATTGTTTTGCAGCATAAAGATATGGATATGGGTATGCTTTTGCAAAAAAGCATAGAGTTCAAAAGTCAAAACTGAATGACCACGTGTATGCACGTGGCATTGATAACAATAGGCGTGGCATTACATTATTTTTAACCCTCATTATGTCCTCTAGAGCCTTCAGAAGACTAGGAGGTGACCCTTTTACTATTAAACTACCAGCAGGTACTGGAGGAGAGGAAGAGGATGAAGATGAAGAAGGAGACATTTCATTACAGCCAGTATCTTTGCAGTCACAGAAAAAGAATAAATTTAATCCTTTTGATATGGTATGACCTCTCACTGAATTAGCACAGTAGATTGGGTAATATCTAATGTGTTTAAAATAACAAAATACAAACTATGCTGTTTGAGTCGATTCTGATCACAAATTTTGAGCTTCATAAGTCATATCCACTGGCTTGTTTCCAAAATTGGGCATAAAGACATTAAAGAGATCAATTACGTTTTTATATTGTATATTTGTTGGTTGTATATTGTTTAATTGTACATGTATATTTGTTGGTGCTTTTAGCCTCTTATGCTATGCAGAGAGTTTGAGCCAATTCTTATTTTAGCTTAGAAGAGATGAAAAATTTAAATGAGTTTTTTAATATGCATGTAATATTGTCTATAATTTCATTAGTAGTAGTTTAAACTGATATTATTATTATGCATGTACCTTATAGTTGAACGATTCTAATGAGAGTCCACAGGAAGAAGAGGAGGAGGAGGAGGAAGAGAAAGAAGAACAAACATCAAAAGTTGCTGTTACTAGTCAAAGCAGTTCTAGAAAGAAAAAGAAAAAGAAGAAAAGAGCAACAAATAAACAAAACCAGTCCACTCCAACTGTCTCTAATGAAGTAAGTACATATATTTAGATGCATAAAAATATGCTATGCATGAAATTAAAATTATTTATTAATTTTTTTTCTTAAGGATGAGGTTGAGGCAGCATTGAGAGAAGTTACTGATATGCTAGGGGGTCTGGAAACAGTTAGCTCGTCTCAATCAGAATCTAGTAGTTCCAGGACCCCTTGCAACCAGAGACCATTGCTATGCGTGGACAGAAGGTAAGAAAATGACCATGATAATAATATGATTATTATCATTATTATTATTATTAATTTTAGAAATTTAAATGCTGAGAATGAAATGAGAAGAATATTTGGATCAAGAGTTGTGAGAGGAGAACAGACCAGGTACAGTATAACAGGAATTAGTTTTGGTTGCCAGATTCATTTTTTGATTACAAATTTCTATTTTGCAATTTGATTGCTATTTGCATTCTTATAAAATGCATCAACATGGCTTGATGTACACAAATAACTGTATTTATTTTATTAGTCAGAGAAGGCATCACAGAAGAAAGCATCAGAGACAGACAGTGTGAGTGAGATAGCAAAGGAAAGAGAGAGAGAAAGAGAATGGAGGGTTTATACATGTATGACGCATAAGATAATGGAAATAATCTTTTTGTAGTTTGGCCACTCCCAAGGACACTTGGCCTCAAATCGAGAGATTGGGTAAATTTTTATGTAATGTTAACGTGTTGTGTTGCTTTAAACTGTACATCATTAGGACTATCAATGTCCTTGGAAGAAGTCAAAGACAGGTCAGTTATAGCTGAGGAGAAAGAGGGAGAGGGGGGGAGGGGAGGGAGAGGAAGAGAGAGAGAGGGGAGGGAGAGAGAGAGGGAAGGAGGGAGTGGGGATGGTAGGATACATGTACAAATGTAGCTATGAAATCATGATGAAATAGGGAGATACTTGCTATTATATTTTGTTTTTTCTTTAGCTGTCAT
>NW_003547291.1:1957-2977 GCF_000090795.2 Amphimedon queenslandica | reverse complement strand
TTTCATCACATTAATTATGTTGGTACTAGAGGCTGTCATAGAACTGCCTTTGAGTTCTGTAAAATGTTAATGAGGTAAGAAGAGAGAGAGAGAAAGAGACATTCATGTACATGTACATATGTACTTGTACTGTTGTACATGTACATTTATGCCTCAATAAAATACATGCATAAAGAGAGCTGCACTGTTCTTTGTTATTGATTGTTATTGGACTATGTATTTTCTTTTCTTCAGTTTGGATCCAGAGACTGATCCATTGTGTGTTCTATTAATGATTGACTATTATGCTGTCAGAGCCTGTGACTATCAGTTCCTCATTGACATGGACAAGAGATGGGGAGTGAGCTCTAAACACACACATTATTAGTGACACATACAATTTACATGTACATTATTCAAAAAGCGCTTTAAATATGGAAATGACGAAATCTCAAAAGTTTTTCTCCATGTGTAATTCTGTGTCTTATTCTATTTTTTTCTTCTTCCTTCCTCCCCTTAGGCTAAAAGGAACTTGTCTCAGCTTCCTAACTGTGCATTCTCCATTCCACTGGCATTCTTCCATCAGAGTCTCTCATTATCTGAGGATGAAGCAAGAGCTACTTCTCTAGAAGAAGCTGATCAGAAGCTTCAAGCAGCACTGATCATGTTTCCTTCAGTAAGCCTCAATAATAGGCACTGGTTGTACGGATATTTTTTGAGCTATGAGCATTTTTAAAACGGGCCAGTTTTTGAAAAAAAAGCAAAGGCAAAAACAAAAAACCATTGGCCATGGTTTTTTTCAAAAAATGGCTCCAAAATTACCCTCAATTTTTATTACATTTTCTGATACATATTGATGTCCTTATGCTGTGTAGAAAGTTTGAGCTGATTCTGGCAAATATTTTTCAAATTATTAGTATTTTTTTAAATGACCAAATTTTTTAGGCCCATGCTTTTTCAAAATGATGGCTTCAAAATCAGCCTCATTTTTATTACATTTTCTGATACATATTGATGTTCTTATGCTGGTAGAAAATTGAG
>NW_003547291.1:0-1947 GCF_000090795.2 Amphimedon queenslandica | reverse complement strand
CTAAATGAGCCAATTTTTGAAAACAACCAAAGGGTGTTTAGCCATTTATGGTTGAGGTTTAGGAAGCAAGTGCATATAGCGAAGTGTGTTATAATCAGCAGATGGCTCCTGTGTATGCATATATGTACACATACTATGGTACATGTATTTTGTATGTTTGTAGCTATTGGTGCCACTCTTGGATAAGTGTGGAGTACATATTGATCCTTCTGCTCGAAATCATGCCTACTTCACATCAGCAAGAAAGTATGACTTTCTTTGTTAACTGTTGGAGTGTCTATCCTACCTCATTAGGGATCCTGATCCATTGAAGCTATTAATAATGCTTTATATTGAGAGGGGGCACTCACTGTGGAAGGAACCTGAGGTTAGTAATGAAAGGAGAGGAGGGGGAGATGATGCTAATGGAAAAATTTTGCTAAAGACCATGGATATATGTACTATAGTGCATGGTATTTTATATAATGTCTAGAAAATACTTGGTATACATGATGTTTGTTCTTATTTGTGTATGAAATTTGAATTGATTTTGATCAAAATTGGATTTTATGCTATCAAAAATTTGCTCCAAAATCAGGCCAAAGTCCCTGCACCTTTGACCAAATTTTGCCAAAAATGACTAGGAGAGAATTCTCCATTTCAATAATTTTTTGTGATGCATATATATGTTATGTTTTGTAGAAAGTTTAAGTGGATTCTAATCAAAATTGGATTTTTTAATGATTTTTTAAAGTTGCTCCAAAATCTGGCCTTATTCCCTGTACTATTAGTAACGCGGTAGCGTTACTAAGTAGGATTCACCCCCAAACAAAATGGCTGCCACGACTTTTGCAGCCTTGCTATACCGGGAAAACGAGCTCCTATGCTTACCAGACTTTATAGAGGACCTCATCTTGACCAGAGGACTCCAATGGTACAACTAGCGTGGCTCTAGGCCCTGTCTAAGAGGAAATTCAAAAATCAGCGAACCGGCCGTTTTGTTCAGCCACCTTTTTTCATCTTCATCATCTTCTTCATCATCATCAAGTCCTGTCAATCCAGTTGTCGGTGTGTATCTCAGTATTGGTTGGTGCTACAAGGATAATTCTTACACCAATCTACTCCAAAAGTCTATGCGCAGGTCCATGTCCCATCATATCATTCTTCAAGTAAAGAAAAAGTGATACTGTGACTGCTGGATAGAGCCATCTTAGCTGCATGCAGCCATTTTGTTAATTAAAGAAGCATGTGCTCCAAAATTTGGGTGTGGTCGCGCATGCTCAGATCTGCCAAATTAGGATCTGCAGCTCTGGAAGAAGCAAATTGTTTTTTTACCAAGCTATGCTTGGAATCAACTACTGCAATACTTTACTGGAGGTTTCCAGCTAAAAGAAGGTATTAATCTTACATGTTACTGTTTTATCAAGTGTGTGATTTTATTTTATTTAAAAAAACAAACAATTAATTAATGTATGATATGCAATGATAATATGAATGACAACAGCCTGGAAGAACAGGAATAGCTGCAACATAACATGCAGGGAAGATGGACTTTCTCAGCTCACAGCTTCTTGAACAAGGACTTGTGTCAAGACTAGTATTAATTTCACTTGTCATCAGGATAGTTGATATTCCTTCAGCATGTCTATTCAATGCTGTCTCTCATAAATGATGTAAAGTCATAACAATGATAATAATAATAAAGAAAATTATTGTTTGTGTAAAATCAACAAGCATCACAATGGCAACTAAAGAAATATTATAAATATCATAAAAAAATCAACACAAACAAGAACATAAAAAATTAAAAAAAACAAGGTTAAGTAGGATTCCGAACGACCAACGAAAATACAAAATGAAAATCCTACTCGTGACGCAAATTCTACTCTACATTGCAAGGTGATCCGTAATTCTTACATAATAACATTGAAAGTACAATGTAGAGTAGAATTTGCTTCACGAGTAGGA
>NW_003547290.1:18668-22080 GCF_000090795.2 Amphimedon queenslandica | reverse complement strand
GGAGATGAGGGAAGTTTCAAGTTACGAGCATTAATGGCACTGGTCTGACTAATTCCTTCAAAACCGAAATTGAAGAATAAGCTAGTACGACCTTTTGCGCCATTAGTAGGTAGATCACTATCAGATACAGGAAAGAGTAGCCTCAGGTTATGAATATGTTCACAACTGATGTGATACCGCTGAGGGTAGACCAGGAAGGGACAGTTGAGGGCTGTACAGTTGGAGGTTTCAGTGCATCTAACATGGTCACTTTGAGAACTTCGAGCAATGCTCTCATATTCAGTAGCTGTAGGATAAGTAGATGAGTCTGTATTGTAGTGCAGTATAGCTTCTGTTATATTCTTATTTTCTTCATCGTTTACCTCCATTGTCACTGCACGGATTAAATAATTAAATTGTGACGTGTCGTTTTCTGTTTGAAGAAGAAAGTCATATCGCTCTCCAGAATGAATTATAATGAAATCGACTTCCATCGGTCTTATATATTGCCCGTCTGTTGCTATCACGGTTAGTTTGTGTCTGTCAATGGAGAAACGATAAGCATACAAACTCTGTGCACCAATCAACCTAAAACGATACACGCTACCAGGAGAGACCTCAAAAACACTCAACTCTGAATTAACATAAGGAACACTTCTATGTCTTCCTTTTCCATTTATTATCCCTGACCAATAAGGAACAGGACCCACTTCAGCACCGTCTGATGAATAGGTACGTCTTGATTCTGGATTAGAGCTCAGTTTAGCTGCATTCTCAATATTATAGTACCTGATACCGGAATGAATCCGTGTGAATAGATCGATAGAGTTTGATACTTGCCAGTCAAGGAGTGTTAGCGTATGCTGAGACGGTATGTCTATAAAATCACCGATTTCATTTCTCACTTTTGCTCTGTCGCTTTGACTCTCTTTAACAATGAGAGCTCCAAAGAGTCCGTCAGTTCTCTGAGCTCCACTGTGAGAGTGATACCAGTGAGTCCCGTATTGAGTTGCATTGAAGATATAAGTAAAACTAGCTCCTGGAGGTATACCACACTGTGTAACATGCTCCACTCCATCCATCCAGTTACTGTTCCTTTGATGCATCCCATGCCAGTGTATAGATACACTCTCTGATGCTAATCTATTGATTACATTCACTTTAACCAACCAATCTTTAGTTACAATGAGTGTTGGTCCTGGTATACGTCCATTGACTGCTATAAAGGAACGAAAAGTGTACCCATCAACACCAAACGGTTGAGTGCAGTTAGTACTATTAATGCTGCTACCACATAGTGTGTCTTTAGAATTAGCTCTTTCCCATTCTCCGTCATTATTAATATACCATACACTGCCAGCAGTGCCACGCGAGTCTCCAGTAGCATCATCAACCACATATCGAGTGAAGGTCTGCAGCATTTCAATATCAAATGTAAACTCGCATACCTCATCCCTAGGATCCGTACACTCGCATACTGGAGTCTTGTGATTGCATGGAACAACTTCAGCTCTAGTAAGTAATAGACTAGCAAAAAAAATGAAGAGACAAGAAAGTTTTTTTTGTAGAGGCATTCTGCTAACAAAAATGAATCAGCATGTAGAATAGTGTAAGCTACCTGCTTTTATAGCACTAGCTTAGTAGGCTATGATGACTCCTGATAAATTTATTTATATAAATTAAATGGGGCGTTTTTGATGAATTTTGTTACATTATAGTTGGTAGCGTTAAATTCATGAGCTCTTGTGAATTTGTGAATTTGTTTATTTGTGCATTCACACATCTACCATGTATCAAATTGTGACCTATTACTCCTAAATGGGTGGAAATATCAGGGTGGGTATAAGATTAAATTTTGGGGGGCGAGGCACTGATTGTGTGGTAATGTTATCAATTGATGATTGTAGAAAGTCAAAATTTTGAAGACTAAGCCTATTGAAATTGTCTCCTTTGTAGTTTTTGTGGCCCTGCTAATTCATCCAAATCCATTTGTGGCTTTATTTTTTTGTAATTTTATAGATTTGTCAGTAAAATTTTTGTGATTCCACTATGATCTGCCTACTATAGAATTTTGAAGCGCATAGATAATTTCATCAGACAATATATTCAAGCAAGTTAATGAAAAAAAAAATTTGCACTATACAGTAATTTAACAGTTAAAATCTTACCATCATCAGACAGTGGTAAGCAATTAGGGTTTCAATTTCAGTAAATTGATATGTAGGAGATACTAGAATTTATTCTTTGGTAGGTGATAAACAAGTCATACTGAAATTGGACTCATATGCAATTACAAGGGGGTGGTATCTGTAGTGTTATTATGCTGATAAGTTTACATGTATGTGTGTCATTTGTGTATACTGAAAGAAGATTATTGGTGTTGTATAGCTATGGGGAGGTTCCTTTAGCTTGTCTATACCTTCAGTGTATCTTTTTATGGATAAAAATACAAATATTGGACTCACTGTATAACTATTATATAGCTAAAAGCACCTTATAGCGGGAAATTTTGGAAGGGCTAAAATTTTGCGAATTGCTAATTTCGGTGATTGGTAGGTTTTAATCTGGCAGATTTGTGGCCACGTGCCATTGAGCATGCGTATAATGGCTCAAAATGGCGGATTTTTATTTTGGCGAATGGCTATCAAAATGCCGAATTCGCCAAATTTAACCCCCTCCAAAATTTTTCACTATACGGTATATACATTTATATACATTATTAATTTATTATGTATATTATTATAGTATAGTATTATTATGGCAGATGCTTGCAGACCTTATATTTGTGGTTCTTTTAGAGAGTGCCAATTCACCATATTAATTTTGTATCAATAATTTTTAGCTTGAATTTTGTAGTTTTTTGTGTCATTGAAATTTGAGCATTTCTTTTAAAAGCTGTTGTACATTTATATATTAATTGCACCTTAAATTCCTTATTATTTATAGACTATATCTCATGAACTGCACATCACTAATCAGATGATGGACCTGGAGCCTCCTCTTGAACTGACCAGGTGTCACCTCATAGCTGAACTACACAAGTGGGTATCCACAGTAATAGGACTCCAACGCATTCAGAGTGCTCGTTATCAGGTGGGTGGAGTCATACATGTACATGTAATATGATGCAATATGATGTATTATGATGCAATGTGATGCAATATGATGTAATGTGATGCAATGTGATGTAATGTGATGTCATCTTTACCCAGGTCGGTGGAATGGAAGAGAAGGATCCTTCAGAGATGACCTACAGATCATTGTTGGGTAAATTGATGGAAATTAATTCAAAACCATTAGTTGATGCTTACGGAGCCATTGAAGGACTACTGGAGCAGGTGGACTCTTATGTGAAGGTATAAATTTTAAAATAATTATAATAATTGTGCTTTTTTTTCCTCTTTTTTTTGAGGTGAATTTTTAAATAATGATA
>NW_003547290.1:10646-15687 GCF_000090795.2 Amphimedon queenslandica | reverse complement strand
AGTCTCTTGATGGTCTCCTCACTCAAATGAAAAACTTCCCTGCACGTCTAAAGTCCTACGCCTCCTTTGAATTCGTCCAAAGAATGATCAGGAACTATCTCAAAGTGAACCAAACGATAGCCTCACTGAAATCAGAAGCCCTCAAAGTGAGCAACCAAATCATGTGATCATCACAACATGTCATGTGATCTGAAAATGTGTAAAATGAAAAGGTGTGATACATGTACACGTTTGTATTTTTTGTTTTAGGAGAGACATTGGAAGCAGCTGACAAGGAAACTGGGCGTGTCCTGGATCCTGTCTGACCTGTCCTTGGGACAGGTTTGGGGGGTGGACCTAATCAAGAATGAAGTTATTATTAAAGACGTGATCTGGGTAGCACAAGGAGAAATGGCTTTAGAGGAGTTCCTTAAACAAGTGAGTTTACCAATAATATGCTGAGGATTACTAACAGCGCATTGAAGATTACTGATTTAGAATGTACATGTACATGTACATGCTCAATATACTAATTTTTATTGATAAATTTACTGGGGTTTACTATTTTTGTGTAGGTTCGAGAGCAATGGATGATGTATGAATTGGATTTGATTAACTACCAGAACAAGTGCAAGCTAATCAGAGGATGGGATGATCTCTTTACTAAAGTGAAGGAGCACATCAACTCAGTGACAGCAATGAAACTATCACCATTCTTTAAAGTAAGAGGGAGAGAGGGAGAGGAAGGGAGGGAGAGGGAGGGAGAGAGAGAGAGGGAGGGAGAGAAAAGAAAGACACATGCATGTAGATTAGTTGTGAGCTGGTGAACTATTCAAAGTTCAAATATCCATAATAAGGAATGAGAGCAATATTTAGTATGGTAGAAAACATAGAGAAAAGAGAGAATGTCCATGTAAATTATAAAGAAAGAGAGAAAATGGATAACCTAGTAGAAAAGAGCACTTTAAATTTCTCCTTTTACCTAATCCCACGTCTTGTCAACAGGTATTTGAAGACGAAGCTCTAGCATGGGAGGAGAGACTGAACAAGATCAACGCTATCTTTGATGTTTGGATCGACGTCCAGAGACGCTGGGTCTACCTTGAGGGCATCTTCACAGGCAGTGCCGATATCAAGCACCTCCTGCCAAACGAGACTCAAAGGTTTCAGAGCATATCGGCAGAGTTTCTCACAGTCATGAAAAAAGTCTCAAAAAGTCCTCTCGTAATGGACACTATTAATATACCTGGGATATTTAAAAGTCTTGAAAGATTAGCTGATTTTCTAGCTAAGATCCAACGAGCTCTCGGAGAGTATTTGGAAAGAGAGAGGGCTTCGTTCCCAAGGTTTTATTTCGTCGGCGACGAGGATCTGCTTGAGATTATTGGTAACTCTAAGAACATTGCTAAACTTCAGAAACACTTCAAGAAGATGTTTGCTGGTATTGCTACAGTGATACTGTCTGAGGATGGTAACGTGATCCATGGAATCAGCTCAAAGGAAGGAGAACAAGTAAGTCACATGAGAGTCACACGATTTGTTGATTTAGCATTTCTTTGCAAAAATCCCTGTACTATAGCCCATGCTTTTTTTCCGAAAAATGGCTTTGAAATCATCCCCAATTTTTATTACATTTTGTGATAAATATTGATGTATTTATGCTACGTAGAAAGTTTGAGTTGATTCCAACTTCAACTTTTCAAGTTATGGCCATTTTTAAAAAGTAGCCAAAATCTGAAAAATACCCAAGGCTATAGCCCATGGTTTTTTCCAAAAAATGGCTCTGAAATCACCCCCAATTTTTATTAAATTTTCTGATACATATTGATGTACTTATGCTACGTAGAAAGTCTGAGCTGATTCTGACTTTAATTTTTTGAGTTGCAACCATTTAAAAAAATGAGCCAAAATCTGAAAAATACCCAAGGCTATAGCCCATGGTTTTCTCCAATAAATGGCTCCAAAATCACCCTTAATTTTTATCACTTTTTCCTGATACATATTGATGTCCTTGTTGTTCTTATGTAGGTGGTGTTCATAAAGCCGGTATCAATTACTGATAATCCTAAGATCAACCAATGGCTGACTCTAGTAGAGAAAGAAATGAGACTAACACTAGCCACACTACTAGCAAAGGCAGTGGAGGACATCTCTCAATTCAGTGGAGGAGAAATGAGAGTCTCCGATTACATTGAATGGGTTGATAAGTACCAGGCGCAACTCATAGTCCTGGCTGCTCAAATAAACTGGTCCAGTAATGTAGAAGATGCTTTGGTTAATGGTGGGGGAGATGGGCTGGGAGCTGTTCTTAAGATTGTGGAGGATACTTTGACTGTTTTGGCTGATTCTGTACTGCAGGAACAACCACCAGTTAGGAGAAAGAAACTAGAGAATTTGGTAAGTGCTGTTTGTATATTCTTGTGCACTCTAGTATATTCTAGTATATTTTAAATAAGTTACATGTACATGTATTTTGCAATTAGTACATGCAAATGTACATGTACATGTATAGTGTAGGTTCTTTTTACATTTTAATTTATTTCTAGTATATTCTAGTATATTATTAGTATATGTCATTATGTATGATGAGTATTAAAGCAATGACTATTAAAATGATATACAATGCTTTGCTAGATAGTATCTGACATGATGACACTAATAATATCCTGAGTTATACTAGAATATACACTTTACTCTAATTAATGCCCGTTCCATTTATAGATCACTGAACTGGTACATCAACGTGACACAACCAGGCTTCTAGTCAAGAGAGAGATTAAATCATCGAAAGCATTTGATTGGTTGTCGCAGATGAGATTTTACTTTGATCCAAAGAAGACCGACGTCCTACAACAGCTCTCCATACAAATGGCTAATGCTAAGTTTAATTATGGTTTTGAGTATCTGGGTGTGTTGGATAAACTGGTACAGACTCCATTAACTGACAGGTGCTACCTTACAATGACTCAAGCACTTGAGGAAAGACTAGGAGGATCTCCTTTTGGTTAGTGTTACTGAGTGACTCTGTGTATTTTGGTAATTTTTTGGTGAATTTGCATTTTGCCAAAATAAAGCCCACAATCTTTAACCTTTATAAGCACATGCTTATATAATAGCACATAACCACAGAATTATGTATTAAAATCACCAAAAAATTAGCAACTTTCTCCAAAATAACCATTAAGTATACAGTATACATGTACATGTACAAGTTTATTGTGATCATTGGCTTTCTAATTAATGCTCATCTCCTTCATACAGGTCCTGCTGGTACTGGTAAGACAGAGTCTGTGAAAGCTCTTGGTCATCAGTTGGGACGATTTGTGCTGGTTTTTAACTGCGACGAAACTTTTGACTTCCAGGTACGAAGCACATATACATGTAGATGTACTTTAATTAATTCTTACAATGTAATATTTGATTCTCTCTCTCTCTCCTTTTCTCTCTTTCCATTTCTCCCCCTCCCCAGGCTATGGGTCGTATATTTGTTGGTTTGTGTCAGGTTGGTGCTTGGGGTTGTTTCGATGAGTTCAATAGATTAGAGGAGAGGATGTTATCAGCTGTTTCACAACAAATTCAAATGATACAAGAATCACTCAAAGAGCACAAACACATTACACCTGGTAAGAGAAAAGACCAGGATTAATTTAGTAATTTAGTAATTAGTAATGCATTTGTACTTGTTCACAAAATTACTAAATTAAGAACTGACCAAATGAATATTTTCATATCAAAATCTTTTACATGTAAGTAAAGTGCATGTACATGTACCTAGTGTATAGTCATGTACCTACAATTTAAGCACTTGTACAGTTTTGCTAAAGACATTTGTGAATTTTAAAGACCTTTGTGAATTTTAATAGTTTTGTAGCTATAAAAGCAAGCTATAGATAGCCTACTTTAATGTGTCTCTTCTTTTATTTTTGTTTTTGATTCAGGTTTATCTTCAAAGCCCATTACGGTGGAATTGGTTGGCAAGACTGTTAAAGTTAGCTCAGACATGGCGATATTCATCACGATGAACCCTGGGTATGCTGGCCGCTCTAACCTACCGGACAACTTGAAACAATTATTCAGAAGGTAAGAAACCAATAACAAAATTACCAATTTAACGAGATTAATTAATTTGTGTGGGTGTGATTTTTTATTTTAATTTTTTAATTACATGTACATGTACATGTTTTTTTGGTCATGTGATTTAGTGATGACGTCAGATGACGAGATGATCTGTCACTGTCGACTGGTCAAACCGGTTTGCTGTTCTAGTCAAACCGGTTTGCCTGTCGACTGCCTTATTGTAATATGATTGTTTGAGGCATTTGTCTGAAAATCACAACAATAAATAATAATAATAATGATAATAATAATAATAATAATAATAATTGTTTTTATATTTTATTTTCTTGTCTCTTTTCTTTCAGCCTTGCTATGACAAAGCCCGACCGACCCCTCATTGCCCAGGTGATGTTGTACTCTCAGGGTTTCAGGACTGCCGAGACACTCGCTAGCAAGATAGTACCTTTCTTCAAGTAAGCAGACGTTGGGCTTTAGAGTGGCATGGGCTTTAATTAGAAGTGTTTTTTTGTCATGGTCCTGTGATGAGTAATAGATGACGAGCCATAAGTTGGGAAACTGGTCAAACCGGTTTTAGTATTTGATGAATAACGAGGCATTTGTCTGAGGACTAATATCATTCTTTTGAATGTACATGTACATGTACATCAGCCTTTAAGCCTTTTACATCTACATGTACATGTACTTATACATGTAGTCCCTACATTATGCAAATTTAATGTATACATGTACATGTATAATCTTTTCTCTTTAAAGTTTAAACTTCTTGTTCTCTCTCTTTACAGATTGTGTGATGAACAGTTATCCAATCAGTCTCATTATGACTTTGGTCTGAGAGCCCTAAAGAGTGTACTGGTGAGTGCTGGTAATATCAAGAGGGACAGGATCCAGCAATTGAAGCAAGAGCTGGCAGCTCAGGGACAGACACTAGAGGAAACTGACCTATCCAAACAACTTCATGAACAAGAAGTATGTGTACATGTACATG
>NW_003547290.1:8586-10059 GCF_000090795.2 Amphimedon queenslandica | reverse complement strand
ATGAACAAGAGGTACATGTGTACATGTACATGTACATGCATTTCAGATGCATATATTATACATACATGCATTGTTTATGGGATTTAAGCATTTTAATATTGTACTAAAATCACTAAATCCTTAAATACTTGTACATGTACATGTAAAAGCCTGTGCTTCAATTTTCCATCTTTATTTTAACAAGAGCTTCTACATTTGCATACATTTTTAATTGAGAGTTCTTCTGTACTTTATATCCATGTAGAGTTCTATTTCCCTAATCCATGTACATGTACTGTATATTGCCCCTGGTGACCCTAGTCTATTTGTATCAAACACTTTATACCTTAAACTTTTCTCCCTCCCTATCTCTATTTTTTTCTCAGATCCTGATCCAAAGTGTATGTGAGACAGTTGTTCCTAAGCTGATAGCTGAAGATATCCCCTTGCTACACAGTCTCCTTCAAGATGTATTCCCAGGAGTTGCTTACAGGAGGGCAGAAATGGCCGCCCTTAGGAAAGAGATAGCAGCAGTTTGTAAAGACTCTCACCTTGTCTTTGAGGAAGGAGAGCAAGCCTCATCTCAGTGGGTTGATAAGGTGGGTGTGGTTATACTTCTAATTAAAGAGCACCTGGTCCTGTGATGAGTATTAGATGACGAGCCATAAGTTGTAAAACCGGTCAAACCGGTTTTGGTATTTGATGAATAACGAGGCATTTGTCTGAGGACTACATTATACATGTACATTTATAAAAGTTGTATATTAATTACATGTACTATAGCTGTAGCAATTATTATTATTTTTAAATTTAACAGGTGTTGCAGTTGTATCAGATCCAGCTGTTGGCTCATGGTGTGATGATGGTCGGCCCCAGTGGAAGTGGAAAGTCTTCAGCCTGGAAGGTTCTCCTGAAGGCGCTTGAGAAGCTAGAAGGTGTTGAGGGCGTGGCTCACGTCATAGATCCCAAGGCAATATCAAAGGAAGATCTTTACGGAGTCCTTGATCCTAACACAAGAGAGTGGACTGATGGACTCTTCACTCATATACTCAGAAAGTAAGGACCCTGTATATGTAAGAAAGGGAGGAAGAGAGAAAGGCTTTAAAATAAACAGTTTTTAAAACTAAATACTGTATACTGCATGTACATGTACCACATGTATTCTATATAATATACAGTAGTATTTATTACTTGTCAATTTGTACATGTACATGTATAGTATACGGTACATATTATATTTTTATTCATGTTGTGTATTATAGACATTAAAATACACTGAGAATGATGCTTTCTAGTAAATGTTTTTTTATTATCTTTTTTGCGACTCAAAGTTACAGCTGGTCTTGTGTTAGTGACCAGTTGTCGTTCCCGTCGCAGAGACCAATAATTATTAATTAATTAATGTGTCTTCTATCCAGTGACATGAGCCATTGAATGATGTTACTGGACGCTTGGACACACACACACGTCACATGACTATCACATGATCTATTA
>NW_003547290.1:5787-8576 GCF_000090795.2 Amphimedon queenslandica | reverse complement strand
TGTACTGGACGATAACAAGTTACTAACACTGCCTAATGGAGAGAGACTCAGTATACCACCCAATGTATGTCAGGATATTATTAGTATACTCTCGTTTTTATTATACATGTTTTATAGTACAGGGTATTTTTGGTAAAAATGACTTGGACAGAATTCAAAAATTCATTAAAAATTAATTTTAATTGGAATCTCTTGAAACTTTCTACACAACATAAGGACATGTATATGCATCAGAAAATATTATAAAAATTGAGAATTCTCTACTTGACATTTTTGGCAAAATTTGGCCGACGCCCCTGTACTATAGTACAGGGACTTTGACCCAATTTTTGAGCAACTTAAAAAATTCATAAAAAATCCAAATTCAACCAGAATCAGCTCAAACTTTTTACACAACATAAAAACATGTATATGTATCAGAAAATATTATAAAAATTGAGAATTCTCTACTTGACATTTTTGGCAAAATTTGGCCGACGCCCCTGTACTATAGTACAGGGACTTTGACCCAATTTTTGAGCAACTTAAAAAATTCGTAAAAAATCCAAATTTGATCGGAATCAGCTTAAACTTTCTACGCAACATAAGAACATGTATATGTATCAGAAAATGTTATAAAAATTGAGAATTCTCTACTTGACATTTTTGGCAAAATTTTGCTGACGCCCCTGTACTATAGTACAGTACAGGAAATTTGACCAAATTTTGCCGAAAATGATTTAATATCAGAGCACTCATAATTTTGTAATAATGGTGTTATTTTGTTTAGTATATTATTAGTAAATCTCTGTATACTTTTTAGGTCCGCATAATGTTTGAAGTTCAGGATCTCAAGTTTGCTACCCTAGCCACTGTGAGTCGTTGTGGCATGGTTTGGTTCAGTGAAGACGTCTTAACACTTGACATGGTCTTTGATCACTTCATATCGAAACTGAAATCAATACCTATTGACGAGGGAGAGGAGGAACTGAGGGGAGGAGGAGGCACCTCCGACCAGGAGACCATCTCTCCTATTATGCAGGTGAGCAAATACATGTACATGTACATGTACATACACTTGTATTTTTTGTTAATTTTTACGACTTATTAATTCTTACCCATTCAATTTTGAATCATTTTTGTGAGCATCTATTATTATTACACTGTTTCATGCATGTACATGTATTTTATATGCAATAATCACCATCTTCTACTTTAATGATTCATCTACTTTTTTAACTGCTTGCCCACTAAATTTTATCCCTTTACCCATATACATTTCCAGGTCCAGAGAGATTGTGCTGATCTATTGAGTCCTCATTTTGCTTCAGACGGTATCGTCCCACGCTGCCTCGAACATGCTGCAACTCTAGACCACATAATGGACTTCACTCGTCTCAGGGCTCTCAACTCTCTCTTCTCAATGCTCCACCAGATGATCCGAAACATAGTCTCCTACAACCAGTCTCACCCGGACTTCCCCATGCTCTCTGATCAGATCGAGGCCTACGTTCCACGCTACCTCATATTCTGTTTGATCTGGTGCTTCTCCGGAGACGGGAAGATGGTCTATCGAGAGAAAATGGGCGACTTTATACGAGGGACTACCACCATACCCCTACCACCTGGCACTGCCCCCATCATTGATTTTGAAGTTAATATTCAAGGAGAATGGGTACTGTGGTCTAACAGGTAATTTAACAAATTAATGTTATTTCTATTTAATGCCCCCACTTTCTATTTAATGCCCTACTTTCTATTTAATGCCCCCTCCTTAGAGTACCCAAGATTGAGGTTGAGACTCATAAAGTAGGTTCTCCTGATGTCGTGGTCCCTACTCTTGATACAGTGAGACACGAGAGTCTCCTCTATACATGGCTGGCGGAGCATAAGCCGATGGTACTCTGTGGTCCACCTGGCTCTGGTAAAACCATGACACTGTTCTCTGCTCTTCGTGCACTGCCTGATTTTGAAGTAAGTATATACGGGTACATGTACATACATGTATATTTACGAATGTACATGTACATATGCAATGTACATGTATGAGATTTTATACTCAAATATTTCTATTTAAAAGTGCATATACATGTACATGTATCTTTGTTCCCTTCTTTGTTTTTTTTCTATTATATTCATCTTCCTCTCTCTTTCTCTCCAGGTTGTTGGTCTTAATTTCTCCTCAGCCACTACCCCTGAGCTATTATTAAAGACGTTTGATCATTACTGTGAGTACAAGAGGACTCCCAATGGAGTTGTGATGGCTCCTGCTCAACTCGGCAAGTGGCTGGTTCTCTTCTGTGACGAGATTAACCTTCCAGACCTTGACAAATATGGTAAGGATTAGAATAATGTATAGCAAGAAATTTTGGAGGGAGTAGAGGGAGTAAAATTTGGCGAATTGCTAAATTTTGGTGATTGGTGGATTTTAATTTTGCAAATTATTGGCCATGTACCATTGAGCATGCGTATAATGGCTGAAAACAGCACATTTTATTTTAGTGAACTGAATTGCTATCAAATTGCCAATTCACCAATTTAATATGAGGGCTTACATGTAGATGATTGCAAATACACTTTAGAGAGATGTCATTGTCTTTCTTAATATTTCATTTAATAATTCTTTTTTTCTAATTAAAGGTACGCAGAGAGTAATATCGTTTTTGCGTCAGATTGTTGAGCACGGTGGATTTTACAGGACCTCCGACCACACGTGGGTGACAATAGAGAGGATACAGTTTGTAGGAGCATGTAACCCACCGACTGACCCGGGGAGGAAACCACTGTCTCACAGGTACAGTATGCTGTAG
>NW_003547290.1:2244-3804 GCF_000090795.2 Amphimedon queenslandica | reverse complement strand
ATCAGTCTCCATATCACAGTATACCTGTGATCCAATAGTGTATAGTATATGTTATTAGTAACTAACTGTAAAAGGAGTCCCTCCATCAGGATTAATATTATATAGGCCACTAGTAGTGCTACCATTGTTATACCAATCCTTACAGTCTGTAAGAACTAAATTTAGTATTGAAATAGTTATTATAGTGTCTTTTATTTACCTATTGGTGGTGGACAGGCCTGTGGCCTTACATCAGGACATACCATGATAGTCTTCACTCTTCCTTCTCTCATACGAATAGTCTGTCCTAAGTTACTGCTGTTACAGCATGTCCTTATATACAGTGATGGTTCATGTTTATATCCAGTACTAGCCATACAATAAGATCCTTCTCCTTCATCAATGGTAACTATTAAACACAGCAACAACAACATAAAGATGAACATCTTTGACATTTTACTAGACTGTGCTGTAGTTTAACAAGTACTAGAATTTTAACCATGTATTGAATAAGCTTCTGTAGTTTATTTGTATAAATTCAACTCATAGTTTTACAACTATAGCTAATTTTATAGTAAATTCCATTTTATAGACATGCACTTATACCCTGTTCACACTACCCTTCAGAACTGTACTGGAACTGGGTTTTGGGGAAGTATAGTGTAGTTTTATAGCAAGTGTGAACATAACTGAACTGCACTGTAACCAAACCAAACCAGGCTAAAGTGGTGCACCAAAATAGGTGCTCTGAAATGGTGTAGTTAAGTTTTAAAGTGAAGTTGGTGTAGCTAAGTTGTGCAGTGTGAACTGCTACCAGCATGGTTCTTTTATAACCAAACTAATCTAACTAGGTACAGTTCTGTACAGCTGGGGAGGTAGTGTGAACACAGTATTAGCTTACACTTAGCTTTGAGAGAAGTTGTGGTGTTGTGTAGCTTCATGATGCTTCAATAGCAGCTTTAATTTATTATAGTTAATAAAAGTCAAATAGTCAATAGTTATTACTAATCACTACAAAGTATGACAGACTGTAATATTGAAATGACATAATAATATATCAGCACAATGTAAACACACTTATGTGTGTGGGGTACAGTATTTAACTGTTACGACGAGTTTTCATCTCTGTGAACGAGAGAGTAGTGTATGCATTTTCCAAACTGTACCAAGTAATTCCTTCAATATCACGAGAGTCAGTGTTGATATAACGACCATTAAGATTCGAACGATAGCAATCATTATACCACCAGGCACCAGTGTACTGCTGAGCACAGTTACCTGTATAGTTATCATTATCATTATCTCTTGTACTGAATTTCCATCCATTATGATGACCAGCCAGACTATCCCCAGCAGTACCAGAGTATCCTCCTACTGTTAGTATATATTCAATTCTACCATCACTAACACTGAATGTAGAGTAGTTAGCATAACTTGTGTTCCCCTCAAAGTCTCCCAGGTCCACTCTTAGTGTGTTTGATCCTTCTTTAGTAAGACGATGAATCTTGCTCAATCCTAACCAAAACTCACCAGTAAGGTTACCAAATCCATTCTCATAGTCAGTCCAGTTCCTATAGAAAT
>NW_003547290.1:0-2122 GCF_000090795.2 Amphimedon queenslandica | reverse complement strand
TGTTTGATCCTTCTTTAGTAAGACGATGAATCTTGCTCAATCCTAACCAAAACTCACCAGTAAGGTTACCAAATCCATTCTCATAGTCAGTCCAGTATCTATAGAAATCAACAGATCCATCTTGTCTCCTCTGAAATACAGTCCATCCACCACCATTAGTCTCCATATCACAGTATACCTGTGATCCAATAGTGTATAATTATAAATTACTTTTAACTAACTTCAAATGGAGTCCCTCCATCAGGATTAACAGTATAAACACCACTTGTAGTAATACCATCCTCAAACAAGCTCTTACAATCATCTATAATATAAGAATTAAACACCTCTACTATTAGTGCAGTACCTTTTGGACAAGACTTTGGTCGTACTTTAGGACATAGAATATATCTTGTTTTACCAATTCCTCTGATGGTAACAGTCTGGCCTAAGTTACTAATGATACAGCATACTCTTAGATACAGTGATGGTTCATGTTTATATCCAGTAAAATCAGCCATACAATAAGATCCTTCTCCTTCATCAATGGTAACTATTAAACACAGCAACAACAACATAAAGATGAACATCTTTGACATTTTACTATACTGTTCGTGACTCCAACAAAGACTGAAATTGAGACTGTTGGTTCTTTTTGTGATAAACAAGACTTATATATGAGTGTTGTTTAGCAAGCAACAAAGATGCTACCAAACAATGCAAGGATGTGTTTCCTTTTTGTTGTGTTACTATGAACAACAATGCTTACTAATTATATACTTATTGCTAGAATTACTGGCTGGTTTTTATTCACTTCCAGTTATTGTATATCCTTAAATAACAGCTGGCTGCAAATAAATGCCCGGTTAGCAATAAAACGGAACTATAAATACACAATTCTAGCCTTCAAGTATTGTAGATACTTCCTTGAGTTTCCTAAAGTCACTTGTGTGAGCTCCCAGGTTCGAATCCTGCTGTTGGCCCAAGTTTTTTTCTTTTTTGATTTTTTTCAATGTCCAAATGTCATTAAGAAATAGGCGCCCGGGCTATTATTTGAGGAAATACGGTGTGCCTTTATTGTAATTAACAATAGCAAAAGATTATAATAATCACTACAAGGTATGACAGACTGTAATATTTAAATGACATAATATTATATCAGCACAATGTAAACACACTTATGTGTGTGGGGGACAGTATTTAATTGTTACGACGAGTTTTCATCTCTGAGAACTTGAGACTAATGTGTGCCCTTTTCCAATGCCACCAAACAATTCCTTGATTATTATCAGTTGAAGTATTAAAATAACGACCATTAAGATTTGAATTATGGCAGCTTCTATACCACCAGGCACCAGTGTACGTCTGAGCACAGTTACCTCCTGACTCATCATTATCATTATCTCTTGTACTGAATCTCTGTCCATTATGATAGCTGCCCAGACTATCCCCAGCAGTACCAGAGTATCCTCCTACTGTTAGTATATATTCAGTACTACCATCACTAACATTAAATGTAGAGTAGTTGGCATAACTTGTGTTCCCCTCAAAGTCTCCCAGGTCCACTCTTAGTGTGTTTGATCCTTCTTTAGTAAGACGATGAATCTTGTTTAATCCTAACCAAAACTCACCAGTAAGGTCACCAAATCCATTTTCATAGTTAGTCCAGTATCTATAGAAATCAACAGATCCATCTTGTCTCCTCTGAAATACAGTCCATCCACCACCATCAGTGTCCATATCACAGTATACCTGTGATCCAATAGTGTATAATTATAAATTACTTTTAACTAACTTCAAATGGAGTCCCTCCATCAGGATTAACAGTATAAACACCACTTGTAGTAATACCATCCTCAAACAAGCTCTTACAATCATCTATGATATAAGAATTAAACACTTCTACTATTAGTGCAGTACCTTTTGGACAAGACTTTGGTTGTACTTTAGGACATAGAATATATCTTGTTTTACCAATTCCTCTGATGGTAACAGTCTGTCCTAAGTTACTAATGATACAGCATACTCTTAGATACAGTGATGGTTCATGTTTATATCCAGTACAATCAGCCATACAATAAGACCCTTCTCCTTCATCAATGGTAACTATTAAACACAGCAACAACAACATAAAGATGAACAT
>NW_003547289.1:18861-22084 GCF_000090795.2 Amphimedon queenslandica | reverse complement strand
TTGGGAGTAATTCTTCTCAGCGGACAAAAGTGTGCAAGAAGTATATACAATTGGCCTTTGACTACCATCTGGCAAGACGTGAGCTAGGACTCAACCTATGCCATAGGGCGAGGCATCAGATGAAAGAATAATGGGCTTGCTACTATCAAAATGAACAAGAAGCGAGATGACTGTAACAAGTCTTTAGCACATTGGTAAGTGCCAAAATGTTCGTTTGTCCATTTCCAATTAGCACATTTGTTCAGTAGCTGGTGCAACTGGGCTAACTCAATAAACAGATTGGGAAGAAATTTATGATAATATTTGAGAAGCCCTAAGAACGACATTAGCTCAGTAACATTAGTTGGAAGAGGAGCATTCTGAATGACAGTGAGTTTGGACTTCAAGGGATGCAACACTTCACCATCCATGACGTGGCCAGGATACTCAAAAGAGGGAACAGAGACAACACACTTGGACTTTTTGAGAGTGAATCCTGATGATTGTAAAGGATGTAATACTCGGTTTAGGTCATGATTGTGATCAGCCCCTTCAGTTTCAGAGATTAGGATATCATCTATATGACACAGACTTTTTGTAACCGATGTAAACGGTTTGCATCATTCACCGGAACATTGTGGGGCTGATGAAATGGAAAAAGGTAATCAAAGGTACTGGATTTAACCTTTGTGTGTTAATAGTGGCATTTTGTGAGAGTCCTCATGAAGAGTGACTTGTTGTTAAGTACTCCTGAGGTCGATTTAGAGAAAACCTTACCTCCAGATAAGGCTATAAACAAGTCTTCGACTAGTGGTAGAGTATACATTTCTGTTGCAGAGACTTGATTAACAGTAACTTTATGATCCCCACAGATCCTAAGATTTCCATCCTGCTTTATGACAGGAACAATAGGGGCTGCCCAATTGGAAAACTTGACCGGTGTAGTAACTTTCAATCGCTGCAGACATTCCAGCTCTACTTCAATTTCCCTTTCAGACTATTATGCGGAACTACTCTCGGTTTACAGAAACAAGGAGGTGCATCTTCGTTGACCCAAGCTCAATCAGGGCCCATTCAAGAAACCCAACTCAGTAGCAAACTGTCCCCGATATTTGTTTAAAACAGATTCAAGAGATGGTTTGTAGAAATGAGTCAAAGGAATCGAGTGACAGTTTTAACGAATCTTCTCGAGCCAGGTACCACCAAGGAGCGTCACGCCATTTTCTTGAGCAACAAATAACAGTAGAGTGGCTGATTGATCCGCATATTCCAGGAACATATTGATTTCTCCTCTAAAACAGATAAAGACAAATAAGTGGACTCACTGATAAAGGATGAAAATGATCCAGTATCCTGTTCCATTGGAAGAACCACCTTGTTTACACTGAGAGTTATGGTAAGTGGCTTGTGGTCCCTTCCCACTTTAAATAGAGAGTAAACATCTGCATGCGTAGCAGGGCTTAGAGGTCCAGTTACTTTAAATTTGCAATTGAAGGTCTTCATTGTCTACTGTGCAGTGCACCAGTTTAGATGAAGCTGTACTGCTGTGATGAGGCATCAGAGCAGGGCTCTTTTCATGCGTCTTTTGATGATCCAGGGCACGTTTGCTCCGTTCTGGATTTGAACAGCTGAGTTGTGTTTAAGCAAAGCTGTCTCGCTGTTTGTCAGTTTTGGAATGGCTGCGGTAGACTGTCGCAATATCGTTTGTCTTGCGATGATGACACTGAGCAATCTTGAATCTGCATGACTCTTGCATATGATTGCCACCACATCAATAACAGGAGTAACGATGTGTAGTGCATCACCTGTGCTGCACAACATGCACTGTAGTAGAATAACTAGGTGGGACCGGGCGTTGTAGTTGAGTGGCATCTTTATTACCCATCTCCATACTGAGTGCTGTCTCCAACGCTCTTTTGTAAGTGAGAGTAGCATCTTGGAGCTGTCTCTCCTGCATGCCAAGATCATCAATGCCATAAATGAGCTGATCTCGTAACATCTGTTCTAAGTTAGGGAAATAGCAAAATTCAGCTGTAGCCTTAAGTTCATCTACATATGTAGATTCAGACTCGTCCTGTTGACGGATTATGTTAAATTTATATCTTTTGGTGATCAGTGAAGGTCTTGGCGCATGGTGTCCTTTCAGAACTACTACTAGCTCATCAAAAGGTTTCTCTACTGGCTCAGTGGGCTGCAGGAGATTCCTGAATAAGTGAAAAGTGCGTGAGCCACAAGTGGATTGTAAGATAGCCTTCTTCTTGGCAATGTCAGTGATGTCATTGGCAATAAAATACATCATTCGTTCAGAGTAGAAATGCCACATCTCATTCCTACAATTGAACACTGTTCAGGTTGAATAAACCGCCATCCTTGTCGCAAATATTGTATTTTTTAAATGTTTTATAATGAAAGGAACTGGAGCAACAAATACAAACAATAGCAGCCTCAAAGATCTAGCACAGAACAGAACATGAGAACCAAAGAAAGAACCAAAAAATGACTATCTAAATACGCAAATTGATACCAATATTCGTAATCATAATTACATAATAATAATTAATAAAAATAATTAATAAAGAAATAGTAACTTTCCAACGCATGGTGATTAACTTTTTCACAAAGGGTGCTAAATGTTATTTTGAGAAAATCACGTCTGTTATTGAAGAGTGAGTTGTATAATTCCTGCATAAAGAATCAGACAAATTTGACTACAATTTACACAATTTTATAAATCATGCATTTTAGGGTGATATGATAAAAGCCAGAAATTTCATTTTAATGCAGCTACTAGGTAAGTGCTTCAACAAAAACAATTAATGTAACCTATGTAGAAATGAATCTTAGCTCAAAACGTGACGCACTTAAAATGTATATTCACATTAACTATCTATTCACTGGTTTCCATTTATAGACAAGTTTAATAACCAAGAGGTGGACCAAGAAGCATCAAGCAAGCTTAAAAGTGAGATTGTTTGGTACTGGATATAATGCACAAATTTGACGTCTATAGATGAGAAATTTTGTAGCACAGCCACTAGTAGCACAGAAACGTCAAATGATGATGCTATTGCTTTGTCTTTTAAAGGGTAAGTCAGGTGTATTTTTGGTGAATCTTTTTTATTGGCTTAAAATGATTGCCTGACCATAATAATGATGTATTCCAACTCCCATTGTCTAAAAAAATTTTTTCACTGAGATATGAGCCTTCAAAGATGCTCATTTTTATTATTTCCTGTCGGTGGGT
>NW_003547289.1:12890-14855 GCF_000090795.2 Amphimedon queenslandica | reverse complement strand
CATCCAAGACAGTACCTCCTCGTGATAGTCATCCCCTTGAATCTCAGTCAAATCAACATGGTCGTGACTCTCAGTCGAACTCTCCCCCATCTCGCTTACCCTCACATCTGCATAGGGTCCCTCCCAGTCCTCCGCCCCAGTCCAGAAGGTTTAACATTGTCTTGTCTGGAATTGACGAGCATCCTCCTGGTACCCCCAGATCTGTACGTCTCTCCCGAGACGTTGCGTCAATATCCTCTGTCCTGGACAAATTAGTCAATTTTCTTTCTGATCAGTCTATTCGAGACTGTATACGTCTGGGGAAATTTACAACTACTGGTTCCCGCCCAATACTGGTGATTCTAAACCGGGTAAGTGATGTATCCAAGATTTTATCAAACAAGCACAAGCTATCTGACTGCTCTCCTGGGATACTTATCAGACCTGATTTGTCTCCAAGCCAGAGAAAAGCTTGATCCTTGCTTCTTCGAGAACGTCGCAAGCTCCTCCAAACTGGCTCTACTGTCAGGGCTTCAATTCGTATGAACTCAACTTCTTTGTTCGTTGATGGTACGAAGGTAGGGTCTGTGACGGCGGATGTCTACACTCCATTCTCCCGTTACTCTTCCTGGCTCACCTGACCCTGCCATTTCTTCTGAGCAGTCTCTAGATGAATCTGCAGACGAGTCAGGAGACCATTCAAGTGCTCCATTCCAGACAGGCTCTCCAATCCAGTCCCTTAACATGAGTGTTCCCACTCTTCAAAATCAAGGAGAGGATAGTTCTTCTTCTCCTGAATGACTTCCCCCTGCCTCTCTGTCCTTTTGTCTTTGGAATGCTCGCAGCCTGGTCAAGAAATTCTCATTTTTCCAATCATTAGTCTATAGTAAATCTCTAGATATTATTGCTCTAAATGAAACTTGGCTATCTGATATTTATTTAAACAATGAAATCCTGCCTTGTGGCTACAAGATTTACCGTCATGACAGGACCACTATTGGTGGTGGTGTTCTTTTAGCAATCTCTGACATCATCCCTTCTGTGTTTTTATTATCCCCTCCTGATCTAGAATTAATTATTGTCAAACTTAATCTATCTAGACCAATTATAGTTTGCTGTGTTTATTTTCCTCCCCCGCCCTCTGATACTTTAGTCTCTCTCTTTTTCTCCTATTTATCTTCCTTGTCTATTTCCAGTGATGTTCCACTAATCATCCTAGGTGACTTCAATCTTCCAGACATCGACTGGACCTCTTTTTCAGCTCCTTCAAGTAGATCCCAGTCCTTTTGTGATCATCTTTTTTCAACTGACCTGGTGCAACTGATTGATGAACCCACGCACACTCATGGTAACATTATGGATCTCTTACTTACTAATTCTCCTAAGTTAATAGTAAATTGGTCTATTGACTCTAAGACCTCTTGCAATCTCTCATCATGGACCTCTCCTCCCGTGCCAGCAAGTGATGTCAACAGTAAGTGGGCCAGCCTCAAAGCCTGTATATTGCAAGCACGTGACCTCTTTGTCCCCTCAGTTTGTGTCCCCTCCAGACCTTCTCCTAGATGGTTTACACAGTCTATCCGGCATTGTTTGAAGAAAGTGCGTACTCTGAGAAGAAAGTTGCGGAGCCATTTTAGTCTTCACCTTTCTGAGAAACTTCGGTGTATGGAGAAAGATCTTAAACTCCAAATTGATCAAGCAAAAGATAATTACGTCTCACACATCACTCAGTTGTTTTTCCCATCTCCCCGTATACTATTTTCCCACATTTCTCGTCTTAAGAGTCCCCCATCTCTCCCTCAATCTGTATCTATAAACTCCATAACTGCTACTACTCCCTCTATGAAGGCTACTCTTTTCAACCAGTATTTCAACTCGGTCTTCACTAACAGTGACTTTGAGCTGCCACCAATCGATAAACTTCCCTCTCCATCTTCTCAACTATGCTACATTTCTGTTTCAACTTCCGACGTGAATGACGTCTTG
>NW_003547289.1:5510-10349 GCF_000090795.2 Amphimedon queenslandica | reverse complement strand
CAATCATGTACACTCAATCCTAGAAACCACCGTAAGTCTTCCGATGTTGAGTACATCAAATCTGAAGATGCCATGCCTCTAGTAATAGGCAAAACACCTTCCACAGTCTGGATGAATGCTGCTGCTTTGATTATACAGGGGAAACTGTTAGCATAGGTACTGATCCACTTAAAAGTATTAAACATATTGAAATATCTTTATGTCTGCCATATGATAAAAGGAGATGGCAACTGTTTTTACAGAGCTATTTCTAAAGCAGTAACTGGGATGCAAAAATATCACTTGTTAGTTACATTAACAATTTGTACCTTTATGACCAACAATGCATTAGAAGTATCAAACTTAGTACTACCACACATGCATAACATCACTAGAGAAAATACTGTGAGTTCAATGTGGGCTCATATACTACATAAAAAATTAAACCAAGTTAGTACTTAGGCTTCAGAAAATGAAATTTTTATTGCTCCAATTGTTTCAATTGAAATTTCATGTTTCAGTACACTCAATTTGAAAACAAATCGTTCTTTGTGTACATTTAAATCACTGTTTCACAATGAAGGTTGTCATCACCAATCTGACTTTAGTATATATTTGCGTCATATGAATGCAAGAAGTCACTATGATTTAGTTGACTTCAAACTTATAGTATTATGATAATTTGCTTAGCTATTATCCTTATTATTGTATAAATTGCTAACTCAATTTGGAAAATTCCAAATGCAGCAATTTAACATCAGCTTAATGCAAAGGTAAAATATTTACTCAAAATGAACTAAACATGTTTTAATTCTCTTCAAGTTAGGTGGGTAGCAATGCAGTACTACCTCCACGTGGTTCTACCTTGGGTCTCCAAACCATTAGGCTGCATGGAGATGCTAAAAGTACTGCCATTACTGACATTTTAGGGGTATTTCAAAGCCAATATATTGATTTTCCTAACAATGTTATACATTCATTCTTGTAGGACATTAAGTTGTTGCTACAATCCTACACCGGATGTTAAACTAGACCATAACTAAGAGCATTGTGAGATTGAAAAAGGAAAAGAGTGTACAAAAAGAAAGATATCTTGTGGTTGTATTAGATGATAATAATGGTAATGATAGTTGTCATATGGCAAAAATTTCATTTGGCTGGCTTATATACATGTAGGTGAGAGATGAAGACATGCCAAAATTATATCAGCAATAAAAATTATTTTACTTCACAATTTAACCAAAAGAATGGTGTGCGCAATAACAAGATCACATAATGAATTATTAATAAAAGTCACTGTTCACTTCACATTTTTCCCTTCACTTTGTAATAAAGATTTTGTTGATCACTGAAAATATAGTGTAACACACTGATTGCAGAACTCCTCTGTCAAGAATATTATGAAATTTAGATGCAGAGAAATGGACTGTTGCCTTATCTGTTCCAACTGATTGATTCATCCATTCATATGTAATACTAATCTATTGGATGTAAAGCTACATATAATACAATCAGCTGCACAATGACTGGCCTTATCCCCTTCAATATGATTATTCTTCATGGATACATTTCAGATGAAAATGCCCAACATATAAATAAGTAATGGCCAACATCTCTTGATTGTGGCCATGTAATGGTAACCAGCTCTTTTAAATGCTTATCCAAGGGAAAAAAATCATATACACGCCGCTTCACTTCAATCTAGTAATACCTCAGCAGACACAATGGTGAATTGTCTAGAATTGATAAAAGCAACATGAGGAATACCCTATAAAAATCAATAAAATTACTTAAAATATCGACCATTATACACTATACACATTAACAGAGAAATGACAAGTTATAATGATGAAGTCAATCAGTGTGTGATGCATGCATTTATAGATGATGAGCTAGAACTCGCACTCAATAGTCATGTGAAGCTTACTTTGCTGGATGCATTGAAAAACAGAAATTTAGAAAAGGTGTATCGAGAGAGACAGGGCAAAAGACAGCAATAATGACAACTGACAACTAATTAAATAGTGTCATGTCCCTCTTTATCTAAATGCATATGGTGATCCACTTGAAGGACTTGATTCTTCAGTAGGCACACTATATAGACAATAATGTAATACCAAGCAATAGAAATGTAACACAACTACAATTAATATTACTTAATTGATACAACCCAAATGTAATACATTGTCTTTCCTTGAGTAAAGGCCACTTTAGAGTAGATGCGTCCCTCAAATACATCCCCCTGGGCCTGGATAAGCAGCAAAATAGCTGCCACCCTTAATACTATTTAAGTAATAATTGCTATTAATCACTGAGTAGTCACACTCCAGTAGCTGCTTTATCCTATCAAAACTGGTCAACTCCTATTAGTCAATGATATATAATGATCATATTGTTTGCTTCACAACTGGTAGATGATGAAGCCGACTTGAAAGATACGATCATTTAGGCTTTACATGGGCTTTAGATGACTGAATAATTTGAAACTTTCTTAAAAAATATATTTAGCGTAATACTAATTTTAATAATCACAGTTGCCTCCCTCCTGTGGATATAAAATAGAGCAAGCGGCTTTTACTCTAGCAAAAGAGTGTTGCTATAATATATTAATATTTACTAACAATAGACGCTTAAGGTAAATCATCATTGCATTCTGTTGAGGTGGAATGCTGCAGGTACCTTAACTAATGTACCTTAAACACACTCACATTTATTGACTCTATGAACTGCTGTAGCAAGCAATTACTATTACCATTAATTGAATAAGGTGTAATACAATTTAAACTTCAAAATTGTCTATTACTTCTACTTCAGAGCATGTAATCTTTACTATTATCTATTGTTATTACCCCACCTGGACTCGGAAATGTGATCCACTTCATTAGAGGAAACTTCATCTTTTTTAGTTCCACATGTACAACATTCAGCTTTATCAATGGCATCTAGTTTGTTGCCCTCCTGCTGCTATCACTGGATAAATCAAATGGCAGCTGTGTCAAAGACTGTTGAATGTTGATGGCAAATTCAAAGCCACTTACATCGCTTGTCAGCTTGGATGAGAAGCTACAAAAATCAAAGAAATACACATACACAAATAAAAAACTAATATAACTTACATATCACAATGCTCTCCATGTGCAGAACACAAGCAATAGGCTCTCACTGTCTCCATTAAGGAGTATGTAAATGACTTTGCTGAAGCATTATCACATTTACTGGTAATCATGCTTCAGAAATTAACAGCAAGTCCCTTGATTCCTATGGGCTATAAGCAACAAGTGTCACAGTGTAAAAATATTCCTATAATTGATTTCATCACCTTGCATGTACAGCTGGGTTCTCATTAAGACTTATGGAGGTTATCTCTACCTTATAATTCTTCTAAAGAAGTCTATAGACAGTATGTCAATATTCTCGTGCCGTTAGAAAGTGCATCACTTTGTTCTATGTGTAAGCCGCCATTTTGTTTACTGTGGCCACATTCACTATGTAAATAAATGTGTGCAAGTGGCTGCTAAGGCTTGTTATTACTTTAATACATGTATAGAACTAGAAGTAGTGTAGTATATAACATACAATTATACAGTGCAAGTGGGTGAAATCAAGTATAGGACGACCTGGAGGCTATCCCCCCAGGTTGTAAAAAGTTCCACGCATTAAAGTTTTTCTCCACTTTCAATGTTGGCAGCTACCCTGCATCATAAACTTACTTCAAAAAACATCTTTACAAAAAAAATTAAAAATGACGACATAGATATTTGTGCATTAAAGTAATCTTAGTCACAATGTGGAGCTGTTAAAAATGTTTCATAAACATACCACATTCTCAGGTACATTCTTGTACCTTAGATCTTCCCAGGTAATGCTCTTCCAAACTTCCTCAGACTTACAACTACCACATGCAAAATACATGTTAACTATGAACATCACAACATTCAAGGTACATTGGATAACAAAGGCGAGGTTCTATTAATTAAGGGATCTAATACACAATAATATTGTTCCTGCCATTAAATAAACTACCTTGAGGCATTTAGTTGGGTAATTTAATGGACATTTCTTAAAAATTTCATCATAAATGGAGACATTTCCAGAGATGAACACTTTCTTATAGTGAAACTTTGATGTGACAAGAAGTTGCCTGAAAACTGTTTAAAGTCTGTCGCAGAGTAAGTCAAATCTACATGTTGAATCAAAAAGAATGAATTGAAATCAGTGTTGTCCCTAAAGCGCGTTTTGCGCAATTTTTGCACGTTTTACACATTAAACGGAAGTGCACACCCACTTGATTACACGTGGGCATGTCATTAACACCCTTTTAATTACAACAATCAGGAGAACTATACAGGTGGTTAACAAAGCATGGCAAGCCAAACTAGGGGAAGGACTTAAACTTCTTACTGTAAACAGAGGGAGGGATTGTGGTGAGCCAAGTAGTAAGAAGAGGAAATTAGAGTACAAGTCTGCGTGGGAGGAATGTAGGCCTTGGCTTTACTTTGATGATAATGAAGATGGAATGTTTTGTAAGCTATGTAAGAAATGGGAGAGAAAGCACAGGAGTGGCAAGCAAGTTTGGAATCAAGTGCCATGCATTTGCATTAGATCAAACGCTGTTTTAAGACATGAGCAATCAGACCAGCATAAAGAAGCAGTAGAATTAGAAAATGCTAAGCAACAGAGTGAGAAGGATGGAGGTATTGTTCATAGTTTTGACAAGGTTTGGGAAGCTGAAGAAAAATCACTGAAATCTGCACTGATGTGTCTCTATTGGTTATGTAAGGAAGAAGTGGCTCACTGTTCTAAGTTTGGCAAGCTGTTAGACTTAGTTGATTTACTGGACAAAGATATATTGCTAGACTT
>NW_003547289.1:0-1511 GCF_000090795.2 Amphimedon queenslandica | reverse complement strand
TTTAGCAATTATATTTTCAGTGATAATGATAATGTTTTCCATAGAAGACTGAATGGCTATGTGAATTAATATGCAGTTCTGATATAGAATTCTGAATGAATCTTGCAACATTATATTTTCATGATAAGAATCCACGTCATGATATCAAAATTCAGTTCAATGAATTTTTTGAAAGATTATTCTCAGCAATTGTTTAGAGGCATTATGTTGATATCTCAATAATTTTACCCTTTTCTTGATAAAGGCATACTTTTGGTAGGCATGGAAATATTTAACTTTAGTTTCATGATCAAGGATCATCACGGTATAGCGTATTACATGACTATAAAATCACCATATACAGTCCTAGTGGTGAAAGAACCACAACTTCGGCTGAAACATTTAGGTCAGTGCATGCATTTATAGTTCATACAAGTTAAATGTGATATTACAGAAAAGCCGTAGCATTGTGGCTTTGCTACAATGCTAAGATTAGAAGGCACTATACAAACTGGAAAATTAAGGTAAGCAAAGAGAAAAACATTTTACTACAATATATTAAGCAATCTTTTATATAATAGGAACTTTGTTCTATCAACGTCAACCGAAGAATATGAGGAAACATGACTATAGTCTAAATTGTACTATAGGTCAAGATTTGTTTCATTGAAGTATATCATCCAAGTATACGACAAAGCTTCTGGGATTGTAACAGGAAACAGAAAAGGTACATAATCTAATGTAGTTAATCATCATCAGATCCATTGTTTTAATGGAAAGAAATCAACTCTTCACGTTAAATTATTGAAGTTAATGTGCAGATGTATAGCATTATCTGACTTAGTAGAAACTTCAAAAATTATTTTAATGGCAGATGTTAACAGGCAAAACACTGAATAGCATAAAGTTTAAATAAGTTATCACTTTTAAATAAAATGCTATGTATATCTAGTGATCTCTTGATCATCCTAATAATTGATAACTACATAGAGTTCTAATCTCGTACGAAGGACTGCCAAAGAATAACAAAGACTGTTGATAACAAATAAGTACCTGAATTCACATCATCATACCAATCATGTGATGATGAATGTTTCAAGATATCCTGATGCTTTGAAACTCTAGAAATAAATATGTATTGGCAAATATTGTAACATAGAAAGGGCTGCAACCAATGAGCGTGTCATTGTGTACATGTGTAAGTCATCAGTTATAATTCTATAAAATTGGCATTTACAAAAGACTTTTTAACGAAAGTTGTGAAGAAGACTGAATCTACAATGAGGCAGATATATCTAGGAGAGTGTCAGAGTTCTTTCATTTATAATAAGAACGACTTTCTACTAAATATATGGCCACTGTAGCTTACAGATACGATTAAAGTATGACATATGTATTATTATTATTATAGATTGCTTTGAGTTCACAGCAAATAGAAATCACATAGTACATAATGGGTCTTGAAGCGGATGTAATGGAAACTCAGATTAATCCTTTAGGCACATTTAGTAAATATGTAGTGTATCCAGAGA
>NW_003547288.1:14208-22108 GCF_000090795.2 Amphimedon queenslandica | reverse complement strand
CACACCGAGGGCCACACCCATCACCTAGACCGGATGTGTTCGTCATAAAACGTCACCTAGAGCCCCACCCATCTAAATAAAATGGCTGAAAATTTGAGCTTGCCCTTTCTTCTTGCTGTAATTTGCTTATTTTTCCTGCTACCTGTTACATACTACCTGTAGGATCTTTGTACTTGTTATTGACCTGAGGAATGAATCAAGAGACTTAAGAAGGCAACACAGTTAAATATCTCTTAAGTTAAACAGAGTTAAACTGAAACCCCGGCCTCAATAAAGACCACCCCTCTATAACAGCCAAAGGACCAGTTCCCAATGGTGACCGTTATACAGAGGTTCCACTGTAATAAAAATACAACATTTAATTCATAGAATTATGGAATATGTAAGTATAGAATGTACAGTACATGGAAGGTTCTATTGATCTTCTAGCATAGCCTGTACACTGTCCCTCAGTTCCTGTGGGAGTCCCTCCAGCAGTTCCTCTTCATTTATATTGAGGTCCAAGTTCTGCACAACATTCATTCCATCACTTTGTTGGAGTACAATCATATCAGATGAAGCCTCTTCAGTTGTGAGAACCAGCTGATCAAGAGGGTCAGAATCAGGTTGGAGGAGAGAGAGTAGATCAGACATATTAAGAAGAGAAGGATCAATGGAGTCCACTCCTAGTTCATTAGTAACAGCTTCCAAGAGGACATTCTCATCTGGTATGACTGTGGATGGGAATGGAGAGGTGGGAGTGGAAGAGTGAGAGGGACCACCTGGTGATGCTATGCTTTTAAAAATTGACTAAAATCTGAATAATGCCCTGGTTTTTCCGAAAATGGCTCTGAAATTATCACAAATTTTTATTACATTTTCTGATACATATTGAGGTCATTATGCCTTTTAGAAAGTTTGAACTGATTTCAACTTTGAATTTTCGAGTTATGTCCATTTCTTAAAATTGGTTAAAATTGGGAAAATGTGCTGTATTATATTTTATAGATCTATACGGTATAGTGCAAAATATTCCAGGACTGTAAATTTCGTGGATTTTATGATTTCTTAAAATTTACAATAATTAATAGCGTAAAAATTAAGTTATTGTGGTACAAGATTTCAGACTGCATAAATTCACAAAAATTATTTTCACAAAATAGATTTTTAGGCAAATTTGCAAAATTTACAGCCTTCAAAAAATTTGAGTTATAAAGGTAGCTCATGATTTTTTCTGAAAAATGGCTCCAAAATCTCCTCAAACTTTTATTACATTTTCTAATACATATTGATGTCCTTATGTCTTGTAGAAAGTTTGAGCTGATTCTGACTTCCATTTCTTGAATTAGGGCCATCTATTAAAATTGGCTAAAATCAGGAAAATGTACTGTACCATGGTTTTTACAGAAAAATGGCTCCAAAATCATCACAAATTTATTACATTTTCTGATACACATTGATGTCCTTGTGCTTTGTAGAACGTTTGAGCCGATTTTGACTGATTGACTAGAGATGTTCCAAGAGATGCAGTATATCTTAAATGTTAATGATGCTGCTATTTATCAAGAAACATAACTTATGAAACAGTAAAAACAAACAATATACAGTCATTATTATAGTTTAATATACCTTTACCCAAGAATATAGTGCTTGTTTGTTATGCTGTATTCATGATGCTACTCATAGTTTTAGTCTAATATAGTGTAACTTTTATGATGGCAAGAGTGTTATTCTTTCAATGTCTTTATATCAATTCTAATGCTTGCAGTGTGTTTACTCTATTGATGTTATCTAATCATATACGACACAATATTGTATAAAGAAAATTATTAGTGACACTCTAACCTCATTGAGATCTGGTCTGCTGAGCACTGCTTACTGAGTGAATATTAATGGGTACTTATACTTTTAGTATTTTCCTAATTTTTGAGCCAAGCAGGCAACCTGGTGATGATCTTTATTGTTTTCCTCCTGTTTTTGTCAGTCGTAGATCTAAATTTTACTTGCACCAGAATTCAAATTTGCGATGATAAACCCTTTAACACTACAATACTACAGTACATGATGTTAAACTTTAACCTCATGTAGTATTGTTGGTGTTTATTCTAAATGATGTAGGCCTAATCACACACAAAGGGAATGAGAGTGGGCTCAACCAAACTACACTGCATTCAGTTCGAATCAATTGTAGACTGTAGATCTATTTACAAAACCAGCTGATGAGCTATCATAACAGTTTCACGTGTATGCATGATTTGATAAACAATAGATCTATGATTAAACACATTTCTTTGTCAATTGTCAATATGGTTTCACTACAAGTGCTTGTCTTCTTGTTGAGTGTCAGTGAAGTTATTGGTCAATCATGTCCACCTTCCTCAGGTAAGACACTGGATGTGTATAACAACTGTATAGGTTTTTATAGGTATCTACCTGAGGTATGATGGAAACTGTTATCCTAATGGATCATATTTTTGGGATAGTAGCATTAGACCAACTCCTATAGAGTGTGGATTACCTGGTGCTACTCTGAATGGTGGACAATGGATTGGTCCAAATGGAACAGTTCCTTGTGATGGTGGTAACAATGCAAATGTTCAATGTACTACTGGGTCAGCTGCTAACCTCAGTGTTTTCATAAATCCAGATAATGGCTTTATTGGGGCAGATGGTGATGGCTGGTACAAGTGTTGTCTACCCACTGATTGTTCAGATCCTAACACTAACATCATCTTTGCTAATATATTTAGTAAGAGGAGACTATAATCACTTACTGTTGTAATAATTTTCATTTGTAGGATTTGCAGAGATAGAATCATTTATTGCTGATCTTCCTTCTGATATGACAGTATATCCTCAGGAATACAAACTGAATTGTACTAAAACTGGATTCCATCAGTATGCTATTGATATGAGCATTGGTGGTATTACACTGACTGATTACCCTGGATCATTTTGTAATGATGATGGTAATACTTGTTCTGGTACTGAGTTAGTTAGTAGTAATAACACAATAAGATATACTGTTAATATCACATGGGATGGAATGAATGTCAGTAGTGGATCAATCAGTCAATCAACCACTGGAGATCAAATGTATCAGTGCAGGGTAGCAGATCATCCTGATAGTAGGGAAACTAGAATACGTAATGTAACTATAAAAGGTAATGTCAATGAATGCTAATAATTCTTGTTACCAATAATATTAGTACCAGCAACTGCTCCCTCTTCTCTTACTGAGGTCAACAAGACAACTACCACTATCACTGTCAGTTGGACTGCACTTGATTCATCTGATGCTGATGGATATGTAGTCAATATCACTAGTGACACAGACACTGTGCAGACAGTACAGGTGGAGGGAAGTAGTAATAATACAATCACACTGAATGGACTGAGAGGAGGAACAACTTATAACATCACAGTCACAGCCTATCAGCAATTACTGGGACCTGCTAGTAGTACAATCAGTGTTTTCACTCATTGTCAGGAAAAAGGTGTTTGGTTTAATATAATTTATCACATGACTATAAGTATTGATTTATAGGTATCTATTTAGGAAATAATGGAAACTGTTATACTAATGGATCATTATTCTGGGATAGCAGAGTCAATGCAGTTACTGAAGCTATATCATGTGTGTTACCTGGTACTAGTCTAACTACTGGTCAGTGGGTTAAAGTTGCTGATCCTGATGATCTTGTTGACTGTAACAGAAATAATGCCAGTGATCCTATTCATTGTACTAATGTCACTTCACCTGATGCTACTCTCAATCTTTATCTTGCTCAGAGACTAGTAGCAGCTCAAGCAGGCTTGTACAAGTGTTGTCTACCCACTGATTGTTCAGATCCTAACACTAACATCATCTTTGCTAATATATTTAGTAAGAAGAGACTATAATCACTTACTGATGTAATAATTTTCATTTGTAGGATTTGCAGAGATAGAATCATTTACTAATGATCTTCCTTCTGATATGACAGTATATCCTCAAGAATACAAACTGACTTGTACTAAAATTGGACACCGTTCTTATGGTATTAGTATGAGCATTGGTAATACTGCACTGGTTAATTACACTAATTGTTATGATCCTAAAATTAATTGTAATGGTACTGAGTTAGTTAGTAGTACCAACACAATAAGATATACTGTTAATATCACATGGGATGGAATGACTGTCAGTAGTGAATCAATCAGTCAATCAACCACTGGAAATCAAATGTATCAGTGCAGGGTAGCAGATTATCCTAATGGTAATGAAATTAGAATACGTAATGTAGCTATAAAAGGTAATTCTATATATCTTTAAAATTCTTATTACCAATAATATTAGTTCCAGCTACTGCTCCCTCTTCTCTTACTGAGGTCAACAAGACAGCTACCACTATCACTGCCAGTTGGACTGCACTTGATTCATCTGATGCTGATGGATATGTAGTCAATGTCACTAGTGACACAGACACTGTGCAGACAGTACAGGTGGAGGGAAGTAGTAATAATACAATCACACTGAATGGACTAAATACAGAAACAACTTATAACATCACAGTCAGAGCCTATCAACAATTACTGGGACCTGCTAGTAGTACAATCAGTGTACAGACTTTATCTACAGGTATTGCTACTGCACCTTTTAATATACTAGTGACATTGTTGATGCATTTCTAGTTATTAATTCAATCAATTGGACACTATTCTCATCCATTACACAACTCAATAATACTCAATATCGTATTGATTGTCTCACAACTACTGATATAAATCCTTCAACTGATGTTTACTGGTTAGTGAATGGAGTGATGAAGAGTAACTCAATGTATACATCAATTGATGTCCTGACATATAACAACACACTACTGGTATATCCTGATCCACTGGAAGTGTCAGTTAATGTTACCTGTATAGCAATGGTTGGAGGAGTCAACTACAGTCAATCTGTGATATTACATGGTATATATGATTAAACTTTAATCAATAGTAGATACCTTTGTCTCTTTTCTAGCTCCTAGTGGTACTCCAAATAATGTGAGAGGGTTTATATTAAGTGCTACTAGTATCAAAGTGAACTGGACCACTTCATCAGAGACTAATGGATATTTAATTGAGTATACTACTGGAGGTGTAACCAGGAATGTACTATCTACCAGTGAAGATGAAATTGTACTAACAGATCTCTCACCAATGAGTATCTATACCATCAGTGTGTACTCATATATAGATCTTCCTTCAGTTAATAGTACAGTAACAGTGTTAAGATTTGATGGTGAGTTATTATCATTGAGAGAGTGTAATTGATATTTGTTGTAGTTCCTAGTCCAGTAACTAGTCTCTCAGTATCTAACGTCTCAACCACTGGTATTACAGTGAACTGGACTATTCCCAGTAGTGACAACTATGTAACATACTACACCATCTCCTATACTCCATCTTGTCCCCAGTTATCATCAGTGAATGAGACAGTCTCTGGTGCTCCTCATCAGTCCACTACAACATACAGTTATACATTAATAGGTCTGTACAGTGGTATGAACTATACCATCACAGTGAGAGCTGGTAACTTACTAGGTAGATCTGATCCCCATTCAATTGATAAAGATACAATATCATCAAGTGGTATGTATTTTGTATATAAATGTAATTAACTTTTTATTATCTACATATAGTTCCTATTGGTGTACCTGATTATTTGACTTTAATACCAGCTAATAATAATCTCACTTGGAATGAGGTTAATTGTTCTGAGCGTAATGGTCTTATCACAGGCTATACAGTGATGATCAGTAACAGTAGTATCACATACAACCTCACCAGTATTGAGAGATATAGCATATTGAATGATCTAGTGTTTGGTACTGAGTATAACATCAGTGTAGCTGCTGTCAATTCTGTTGGAAGAGGTCCCTTCAGTGATCCTATTGAAGTAGAGATTGGTATAGGTATGTAATTATTATACTATATCAGTTCTATGAGAATGTGTCTTTATTTAGTACCTGGTCCAGTTGGTTCAGTATCCAGTATCATGGACACTACATGGGCTGTTATCTCATGGAGTGTACCTAGTTATATTCCATCAGACTATCCCATTATCACATATGAGATAGGATATCATATTCTTTTTAACAAGTGTTGCTGTTCAATGGTAGATGATGATGACATTAATATTCAAAGGCTACAACTCTCCAATTCAACTAATGCCAATACCTATATCAACATTACTGGTCTTGATGCTATGTCTTGTTATATTTTTGGTGTAAGTGCGTACACAACCAGAGGACCTGGTGGATGGGTCTTCATTGCTAATGAGACATTAGTCAGTACTCAATTTGTAACACTAACACTAGTAATTACTCAAGAAGTAGAATCAACTAATACAGGTATGATAATTACTCAAGAAGTAAGATCAACTAATACAGGTATAATAATAATAAATTCTAACACAAGAATTAAGCAATCTTTTATTAATACATGTAGTTTCAGGAACTGTTGATGGTTTTATTATTGCCGGACTGGGTGCAGTGGTTGGATTATTGTTGATATCACTAGTTGTTAGTATCATTATTCACATCTACTGCTTTATCAAGTATGAATGCATACATGTTGTATATGCAATCTAATGTTGTTTGTGTACAGGCTTAAAACGTATGATACAACCACTGCTAAGCAAGCAAAGTAAATAAACAGCCAGTAACTGTTTGTACATTACTATTGTTTATGATAGGTTTGATGATGATATACCAATGCAAGCCTGTGAACTATACGGTATTCACAAGACAGAAGATGTTACAAGAGAGGCAGTATTTGAGTGTCCTGATGTCAATGTTAGTGATACTGCTATTTATGAAGAAACATAACTAATGAAACAGTAAAAGCTAACAGTATACAGTAATTAAAGTTTAATATACCTTTACACTGTGTGACATGTTTTAGTTCTAGAGTTCACTGTATTCATAATGCTAATAGTTTAGTCTATTATAGTTTAACTTTTATGATTATATCGCCATTTTTTGTTGCAGCACTTCTGTTGTAACTACTTTCAATGTCCTTATATCAATTCTAATGCTTGCAGTGTGTTTATTCTATTGATGTTATCTAATCAATTTACAAGTAAACAAATGATATAGATCTATGACACAATAACAGAAATTGCTGCATAAAGAAAGTTCCTATAACTATAGGAACCTCTGTCAAGTCGTGTGATGCAAATTAGAAGTTTTGTGTATGATAGCTCACACGCTGAT
Organism: Amphimedon queenslandica; assembly: GCF_000090795.2. Classification (NCBI taxonomy): domain Eukaryota; kingdom Metazoa; phylum Porifera; class Demospongiae; order Haplosclerida; family Niphatidae; genus Amphimedon; species Amphimedon queenslandica. The sequence goes on along the minus strand of NW_003547288.1, from coordinate 14,885 downwards.
ACTAAACTACGGCAGTATACACAGTCCAAGCTATTACCGGTACTTTACTAATATATACTCTACCAATCTCTTTTCTCACCTGTTCCTTTCTCTCTTTGATTTTTCATCTTTCTACTTGTTTTTATGTAACTTGATCAGCATACAGTTTGCCTTTTAAACTTTTGTATAGACTCCAATGTGTTGTTCTTATCTATTTATATGTTATCTTATTTTTATGATTTTGATGTGTAATAATATGATTTTTAATCATTATTGTGTACAGAAACAACTTTATGATAATCCTAGACCATGCTCCCTTACATCACCATCTCTCTCCAATGTAAGCTGATTATAAATACTTATAAATGTCATGAATGCATTAGAATCCTGTTAAACCCTTTGAAGTATGGAATGACCATACATGTAGGGTAGACTATATTGAGAGTAGTGTTAGCTGGACTGTAGTTCATATAAAAACTGTTAGAAATAGCTAGCCAGTCACCTCTCAGACTATTGGTCTACAGAATAGTCAGAAAGTGGAGTGGAATAAGTTTACCTAATGTATTTATAAGTATTGTAAGGAGTTTATTTAGAGAGTATGAGTTGTAATAATGCATGATTGATGATGTCACTGGGAGAGTACAGACAACGCAACAGGTATGGATTATAGTGATACATCATTTGATGTCACACTCTCA
>NW_003547288.1:9640-13845 GCF_000090795.2 Amphimedon queenslandica | reverse complement strand
TTCAAACAGCTTGTTAGCAATTTCTTTAAGAGAACTCTCCAAAATATCCACAAAATCAGAGTGATTCTCATTCATAACTTGTTTGATCTTTTGCTTAGCTGCTTTAATATCAAAACCTACAATAATACCAATAGTCAATAGCTATAACATGTTGTGTTCATGTACCTCCTTCTCTTCTTCTTTTAGCTGGTACTGGAATAGTTTCATCACTGCCACTACTGCTAGGAGCAACTAAAGAATAGACATCATAAAGTAACACATATACATACAGTAATACTTACTAGTTCCTCCAGTGGATAGTGCAGTTGGTTCATGTACTACATTGGAGGAGGAGGAGGAGGTAGTAGAATCTGATTAATATTAAATAAGTAAATCATTTGTATCTTCATGTACATGTATTACTTGTTGAAGGAGGAACAGGAACAGTGAAATTTCTTCGTGCTCTATGAATGTTTAATGAAACTGGACGAGCCACACCTTTCAGTGGTATGAAGTAATTAAGAAAAGGGACAGCATCAGGTGATCCGTAAACTGATATGAGACAACATGAAGGACGAGAATGCTCTTTATCACCAAATTTATCAATGGCCTCTTGATATAACTATATACATGATATGACTTAGAGTTATAAAATAACAATTAGCTTACTCTGCAAGGATCAGTGTGAGGAGTGAGTGTCCATCCAGTGAATGGTTTCTTTTGAGGTGCATCAAAGTTTAATTCAACATAATCATAAGGAAACTTGAAATTAAAGGAAATATCTGGTCCAATCTTAGCTTCAGAGTGTTTCTGCTCAATATACTATCAAATAATAATAAACACATTGTGTATATAAAATTACATTCTTACATGAATGAGTGCATCCAATTTCTTAGCTGCAGTAAAAGTCACCAGATACTCTATACCATCTTCTTCATAATAAACCAGACCAGCATATGTTACAGCTTCCTTTACACCATTGGACTGTGCTTCTAGGAATACAATAATTTTAGTACATACAGTATCAATAGAGTGTATGTTTACCATCTTTAGATTCAGTGGTTGGTTTATTCACTACTTCAGAAATAGGTGAAGTAACATTCTCATCAAAGTGCTCTTTATTTTCCTTTCCTTTGGTTGTTTCTACATGTACAGGATCTTCCTCTTGTCCTCCCTTTTCCTGTTGTAGTTCCAATGGTTCTGGTTGTTCCTGTGACTCCCTCTCTCCTCCTTTTTGGTATCCACCTTCACCTAGAAGGTCTCTTTCCTCTTGCTGTCCATCTTGTGACTGTGATTTATTTCTTTTATGTGACTGAGCTCCATGTTGATGTTTCCGTTCCTCTTGTACCTCCTCTCCTTGTTGTCCATTGGTTTGTTCACTAGCTCCTGGACCTGGTTGCTGTTGCTGGGCTAGTACTGTCAGTGCATCTCCTTCTTGTTCCCGTTGTCCTTCTTGTGACTGCTCTCCTTGGGTTTGTGGGTTAACTACTGGTTGTTGTTGAGGGACTGGTGCATTTCCTCCCTGAGCTGGTACTACACCTGCTCCTTGAGATCCTGTTCCTTGTTGCTGCTGACCTCCTCCTCCTCCTCCTCCTCCAGTCATAGATACTATTAGCAATCCCAGTATGCACACCAAACAGAAATCTTTACGCTCAATGAATCCATACCCACCATTAGAGCTAAACTCTCCTCCTTCTGCAAACTTGAACAGGTAAGGAAGACTGGGTGTGCTCACGGGAGCTATAGCAAACTTTAAGTATTGTGCAAGATCTGGTCGTCCTGTTAAATCAACACAGTGCTGTATCTCTAACTTGAGTCGTTTGAGGAGAGGCTTTGAGAGTGATACTGCATACACAGCACTCACTAGGACAGTATTAGGAGGAAACTCGAACTGTCCTCCTACAAGAGCAACCACTGCTGCTTCTACTGTCTCAGAGGACAATAGGCTTCCTTTTTGTACTCCAATCCTTACACCATATTTCTCCCAATTCATCAGTTGAGGTTTGTCTCCTTGAATTAAGAACAGCTTCTTCTCTGCTACCTGGACATCACTCAGACATTCCAAATTATCTATGAATTGTATACAATATACACTCAGTCAGTATAATACTCTTACCCATTGAAGGGATCATGTAATCAAATTGCACTTCTTTGGTACTAGTCTCTTTGGATTCACTCTTCTCCTTCATTAGTTTGGCAGTATACATTTCATTATCAGCAACTTTACTTTTCAGTTCTAAATATTCTCTCATATAATACATGTACACATTGAAGACAATACTCTAACCTTTAGTGAGCTGTCTCTCTTTGTGATACTTTTTTTCTACTTTTTCGTTCTCTTCCTCTAATTCAGTGATGTATACATCATTAACAGCAACTTTAGCTTTAAGTTCTAATATTTTCTCATATAATAAATGCACATTGATGATATACTCTAACCTTTAGTGATCTGTTTGTCAATGAGGTATTGCTCCTCTACTTTTCTCTTCTCTTCCTCAACTTGTTTCTTCTCTTCTTCTATTTCAGTTATATATACTTCATTATAAGCAACTGTAGCTCTAAGTTTCTCATTATCTTCTACATTAATAGACTCATATAATATTATGTACTGATGATACACTAACCAGTAATAATCTGTTTCTCTTGTAAAACCTCTTCCAATTTCTCATTCATAATAACTAGTTGACTGCCATCAACTTTAGAGCCTGAAAAAAATATATTGTAGCAGCCTTATTGCATTAACAATTACTATTAAATGTTATATTGATACATAATGTAATGTACACTACATACACTACATTGGATGTGAATAATATTACACATGTACATGTACCTTGTTTATTGGCCTCAGTCAGTGCCTCCTGTAGTGATACTTTGTTCTGATGAGCCACTTGTAGTTCTTGATGTAAAGACTGGATGTATCTCTGAAGATTCATTTCCTTCTCTGTGGGATATTCTATTAGCTGATCCATCCACCATGTTCTGGTCTTGCTGTATGATGAATACTTTTCTTGATATTTCTTACTAGTGAGATCATTACCATCCAGTACTGACTGTACTATCCACTGACCAGCTTCAATATATACTGAAATAAGAACAAAATAATACCATATAGTGGGATTTATTGATGAGTAAAAAATTTGAAAAAAACAGTAAATTTCCCTGGTTGGCTAGTTTTAATTTGACAAATAAAACAAATCGTGCCTTCACGTACATGTGGTACAAAGTACATAATTGTTGGCAGTTATAAAATTTGACGTTTTATTTTAAATTGTCAACTTGTCAAAATAAAACCTTCATCAATAAATCCCACTATAATGGTACATAATCAATAAATTTTAAAAAATCCTCATTGGGCGAAGCCCACTAGTTCGAGTAGAGTATGTTTGTTTGTACACGTACGTCACCCCTATTTATCCGTATGAAAAATTTTCCTATTTTAATAACCTAATCTTTATCTTCTTTGAAAACGGGCGTGGTCACAGTGAAATAAAATGGTGCCAGGTCAAGGTCATGTTCTTGACCTTACAAGTTACAAGTCACTCACTTGAGTCAGCAAGAATGCAAGAGAAGTCTCTACTACTTTCCAAATACAACAAGGAAGATTAAGAAGGCAGATATGCCACAGTTGAGCTTGTAAAGCCTCCACAACTACTGACATAACCTATGACTGCAGTTACTGTCTCTGGCTTCCAACACAACTTTTTTGCTGCAGAATGTGATAAACTGATAAAGAAAATTTGTATTTCCAAGCATGATAACTTCATTATAAACTTACAAACTACTGTTTTTACTCATGTACATGTACAATAATGTAGCTCTATACCATATAACCTTTAAAATATAGCGTGGCTAGGGGGCTGAGCCCCTTAATGTTTTACATTCGTCTAGTTACAATTATTATTTTACCTAATTCAATTATCATTGTTAGTCTATTAGTATCAGTGATAAATGTATGCATCAGCTCCTCCACTCCTCCAACATATTCTATTGTAGCCTTGTCACATCCTCCAACAATTACTAGCCACACACAGTTTGGTGACATTGTGACTGCTGTGAGTGAGTGATCAAATCTACCAGTAACAGATTCAGGTAGAGGAATCTATAGACAATGAGAAATATTACTAATAAAGTTTATAATGACAAGTATACATAATACATGTAAATATTAATTATACATGTACATGTAAAGTACATTGTATAACTGTATGCATGTATCGCTAATT
>NW_003547288.1:5869-9389 GCF_000090795.2 Amphimedon queenslandica | reverse complement strand
ACACATTATTCCTTTATTTTGATTTATTTTGTTGATTGTAAAACTACTAGTTGGTGGACAACACTGTCCACTGACAGATGGAACAGTGAATTCTCCTAAAAATACAATAAATATAAACAAGAGTGGATAACTATTAGCAGTTGAGCCACAAACACAATAAACCGAAAACAATTTATTTGCAAGGAAGTGGGTGTAACTAGTCAAAATGGCCACTAATGAGTTGCCTTTTTGTTTGGTTGCAAATCACTCTTTAGCTTGTATATTAGGTCTCTCTTGTAGTCAAGAGAAAAGTAACATTTAGAACTATGGAGAGCCTTAGCAGTTAGCATAAAGATAAAGAAAGTTTTAAATAAATTGGTACTAATTAAATTGTAATAAATTGTCATATACAAGTATAAAATAATAATATTACCAACTCTAATACCATACTTAAATGCAGCGGGTTTTCCTTCGATTCACTCCATTCTGCCATGCCCCACCATGCTATCTTGCCACCCAAAATGGCAATGAAATGAATTATGGGCATGTCCAAAAATATGAATATCATTAAAAGGCGCTAGTGAAAAAGGACTATAGCCCTCAAAAAAGGCACCCTATGGTAAATTTTGCTAAGGGAAGGAGTTTCCAGTTGGTAGCAGTTTGACTGTATTAGGGAGAGTGTCTAACCTGCTTATATTCTGTGATACCACAGTGCGAATGTTTGCATCTGTATGATCTGTTTTTAAGTATACAGAGTTAATCTCAGTAATCTTCAAATTTATGGGTTTAGTTGATAAAATGACGCTTGCAGCATGCAGGCAACTTTAAGTTAGTCTGAGGATCATGCAGTGCAAGAAACAAGCAGGAGCAGACAGGAATATGTTCCAATGGTTGGCTATTTCTTATTTGCGGCTTTGTGACTTGAAATTAAGGATGCAAGAATGGCTAATTAATGCTAATCACCATGCGCATTACACGCTGTGGTATCACAGATTATAGGCACGTTAGAAACTCTCCCTAAATAATTATCCACTCTTGCTATAAATAGTAATAATGTCATCAACTGTCACATCTCAAGAAATATTCACACAATTGATAAAAAAGACACTCACCATTAGATAGATTATAAAGTAACTGTTCATTAGTACGAACACGTCCACGAACAAGTCTATCCTTAACCTGATCATATTGAAACTGAGGATGTTTGACAGCTGGTATAGTATATGTACCATACCCTCCAACCATAAAAAGATAGTCAGTTCCATCAAGTTCCAGTGAAAGCATTCCACCATAGGCTTTCTTCATCATGGACTCATCGTTAGGATGCAACTGAGTCCAGCTCATGGTCAGTGTATTTAGTACATTTAAACTGTTGTGGTAACAATTATCATGACCACAGGCACCAGCATAATAATAAATATTAGAACGAAAGGTGGTACAACAGTAGGCAATGATTCCTAATGGAGGAGTGCCTCTTGTTAGGTGAGAGGACCAGCGAGCTGATGAAAAGGAAAATGTCTCAACTGTTGAGGTCACTTTCCTCTTTTGAGGTGAATCGTGTACTTGTAAACCAGGCTGGAACCCTCCCCACAGGTAGAGTGAGTCTCCTATTACTGGAGCTGAGTGATTAGCCCTCTTTTTGCGGAACTTATAACTACCTGTAAAGTAAATAAAATAATATAAAAGAGGGAAAGAAAGAGAGAAACGAACTTTGTCCTGACATTTCTTCCAACCAGCCGGCCAAGTTCGGCCATTGACGGCCAACTATAAAAAAAGGTGTGGTAAACAACTTTATATATTCATAGATATTATAGACTATCAACTATAGGTTACGTAGTCTATAATATCTATGATATATTGCATCAATTGAGTAATTTATTTAACTCTAATATCTATGATAGAAGCACGTTCATATATGATCAACATGAGTACATGCAAGTCTACAACAATATTATTTATTAATATTATTTATTAATAATCCTCCTCTTGTATATAGAGGCTTGCAGACTCATAGAATTCCTCAACATAGTCGAAGGCCTCAATGGCTACGGATTCTGTTTGATCTACAAGTGAGTATGTTTTCTGTTTAGTGCACTTTCCAAGCGGAGTGCAGACATACATGTGTACCCACATACACACACACACACACACACACACACAATACTTGAATTATTTACAATAAGTTATATCATACCATAATATTTGTATGTGTGGAAAGTTCTTGAAGGAAGTTTAATAATAATAATAATAATAATAATAATAATAATAATAATAATAATAATAATAATAATAATAATAATAATGATATTCCTTTAGCATTCCATCCATAGTTTAGAGTCTAATCAGTGCATGCATGAATTTGCTTATCACAACAGAATGACTTGAGTTATGATAGGCTGTTGTGGTAGCCCACATATCTTACCCTACTTTTACTCCCTCTTAACCATACAACTGATAAACAAGATAAAATATTTGTACACTAATTAATAATAATAATAATACTACAACATTTATTTTCATTTATTTATTATGAGTATGTTTTTATGTAGGATGAACAAAGTCACCCTGTAGTTCTTGGTTGCGGCCCTAATGGGATTGAAGTTTTGGAAGGAAACATACAAACTCTGTCCATCAAATGGTAAACAATTCCTAACGATCTGTATCAATCAATGTTCGATGCTTGTATGTGCTACAAGGAGATATGTCAAGCATGTTTTCATTGAGTAATTTAATCAAGTCATTCTTTGTCCTTATTTGCTTTGTACAGGGAGACCGTGACTATCATCAATATAAGATACAGGACGATAAACTTCCATTCTGATACGACGTATGTAAGTGCAATGAGGTAGAGAATTAAATTACAGAAAAGTATAATTGCTATTGCTAAGCGTGTACTATACGAAGATTGATATCCAGACTTGCTATGTCTGAAAGTTCTTGATTACTGTTGATTATCATTTCTATTAAGGAATAACAAGAAGTATCTTTTTTTATAATAACATATTGCGTTACACGTTACGTTAGAAATCTCCAAATTATTTTAATAATGGTATCCGGTGTAATTTAAGCTAGTAATGCTACACTTTCCAATGAAGATTCTTATGATTTAAAATTTTATTTTACAATAGACTAATGGAGTCCACTCTTTTCGATGCCCCACGACTAAACTCTGCAATTACATTGGACTCCTTTGTGTGGAAATGAGGAATTACTACTGGTAAGTATCAGAAGCAATAGACTATAAAGGTACATGTACGACATTGGGACTTGACTATAGCCCAAGGCTGCCTTTTTATATCATTAGTAAGCTCTAGAGAATAAAGCAAAAGATATCTTATTTCAGTTCACTTAATCTACCAAAGAGTTATTGGGTTTATATTGGTATATTATTACTTTATTGGTTTTATTGGTCTAGACAAACGTTGAATAGAAACTTCTGTAATGTATAGTCCACTTGCCTATAGTGCTATTATAGTTGTTTTTATAAATGATAGAAAATGAATATTAAGATGTGCTTGAACTTTCTTTATTATTGCCTATA
>NW_003547288.1:0-1119 GCF_000090795.2 Amphimedon queenslandica | reverse complement strand
TACAGACAACAGGTATGGATCATAATGATACATCATTTGATGTCACACTCTCATTAATTGTTATGATAAGGCATTTATAGTGAATACACTAAACTCTTTTTCTTTACACTTTTTATTTGTATTCTTTATTAAAGGGTCATTGATTTGTTTTAATGTAATAGACCCATCCCCCTTTTTGATATTTGGACGGCATCCAAATGTCAAAAAGGGGAATGGGTCTGGCTACGCGAGACTAGTAATAAGGTACAAAAAAGATGCAAGTAAATTTAAACATATAGGATTAGACATTTTTTTAATTTTTCAAATAAAATTAAAATTTAGCATGCATGAGGGTGCTTATAAATCAGCTCAAACTTTCTACATGACATACGAGCATGCGAGCATGTATGCATGTCAGAAGATGATATACCAGGTTTTATGAACTAGTCAAGTAACAGAGCACTATACCATATATAGACTGTCCAAACAGTTCGTGCACATAATGAAGTTTAAATCATTAATGAATAATAAAGCAATACAAAAACTTTGCAAGTAAAACAAAACAGCAATTAAGTATCAATATCAATATTAAAATCGAATCCCAGTTTATTAATAGCTTTAATCCAGTCCTCACCTAAAGCTTCAGCTGCATCAGCACAACTGCCTCTTACAGCAATGAATGAGCTTAAGAACTTTTGACAGTGCTCCTCCACTTTAGGTAACTTCTTTTTAAAATTAAGACCAGCCTTGAACTCTATAATGAAGGCTTGCATTGAAGGATTGTCCCTGACTGTACTATTAATGAGACAAACAGCATATAACTTATTGGCAAGATCTGAGACAGCATCCTTAGGTAGAGAAGTGAGATCATCATAATGAGACACAACAACATCATTAATGACTTTCTTAACTTTCTTAACATCAACAGTAGCTGATGCACCTAATAGAGGTCAAAGGTCAGTATATACACACAGTATTATCACTTACTAGCTCCTCCAATGGATGATTCAGTATCTTCAGTAATTGTATTAAAAGAGGAGGAGGTAGTGGGAACTGATTAATATTTTAAAATAAACAATTAAAAGGATTTATTTATTACTTGTTGTTCTCAGTGATCTACGAATAAAGAATGTAACAGGA
>NW_003547287.1:20702-22126 GCF_000090795.2 Amphimedon queenslandica | reverse complement strand
ATATCGAAACTTTTGAAAAGGATGGTAGTGCTCAGTCTTGCTTGGTGGATCCAAACTGAAAAATGCTGGATTGAATTCGTCTGAGTTCATTTGTAGTACAGTATTAACATCATCTCTTGAAAAAAGGCCTATCCTACCATCTTTGGAACTAGCAGGCACTACTAGTAATTCAATGGAGGGATTGCTTGAATCTGTATTAAACCGAAATCCACAAAGTTTTGAGTATTCCATGTTTCCCCCTAGTGTATGTCCTCTGCTTAACCAACCATCATTATCTCTTGGACTGAGTAGTGATGTCATTAGCCTACTAACATCATCCCAAGTCCATCTTTTTTCTGCCAGTAGTCCTTCCATTGCTCTAGAGTGTGCTGCCTCTGGGTCCTGTAGAGGGTGTACATGGCTTATATCATTCTCATGTAACTGATAACGTAGCTCAGCCTCTGTTATTGGCCTTTGTTCTGGGCTGATGTGTTGAAGGGCTAGTAAAAATTTGCTGTGGATTTTGTTTACTTTGAAACTTAGCAAGGCTATCTCAGAAAGTGACACTAGAGGCATTTCCCACAAGGGACAGAAACGGCAATTATAAAGAACATTATGCAAGAGCAATGCTGCTAACTCAATTGCTTCTTCTCCTGCTACTAACTTGGTCAGTTGAAGTGTGTGGAGGAGTATACTAAGTGAGAGACGTGATATGTATAACTTCATACCAGGAGCAAACCTTAAAGTAGCCATCCCATTAGCTTGATACAGGCAGATAACTACTGTCTTGGTTAGGGCATATTTAACATTATCAGTGAGCAAGGGATTAGCTTGTATATACTTATATATCCATAGTGATGCATATATAAAGCACAATGGGAACTGTGATGGATGATTACAGGCAGCTATGTAATCAATGTAAGCTAATGCTGCCTCCCACTCACTCCAATTCCCTTCTTTCACTTGACTGCTCACTGCATTCTCAAACTTTCTATGTCCCTTTACATTCAGCCCTACTAATTCAATATTTGGCCACTTGGCTGGCATTGGGAACTGGGCTTCATTCACTTCAGGAAAAATGAGATTGAGACATCTGCTCCTATTCTCACCTGTTGCCCCAATGCTGCACATTTTAAAGATGCTGCTTGAAGTAGAAAGATCAAAGAACTCTTTGGTTGAAAAAAATGGAAATTTAGCCATGTAATGATTAATGACATCTCCCAGTGCTTTTTCAAGGTCGTGATTACTAGCCCAAGCTGATTTCTCAATCTCTGCAATACCTTCTTGATAATTCCCTTCTTCAAATTTAATGATGCCATTTAAAAGAAAGAAAGCTGCCTGGTCATCATGGTGCATCTGGTCAATGTATGCACCAAATGACATCATCATCATAAAGTACTTGATTGCTTCTACGGTTTTGTTTTTAATAGCATCTTCTTCATTGA
>NW_003547287.1:13713-17139 GCF_000090795.2 Amphimedon queenslandica | reverse complement strand
TATTATATTGTTATATCAACATTACATTTATGTTACATTTTATGTGTATGTACATGTACATGTATATGTACCATAATTATTCTCTAATACATGTAGAAGCCAATACATTTGTATTCCAGGCTTTTACATGTGTATTTCTAGATTCTCCTATATTTATACTTTATATACATGTACATGTACACTGTACATGTACATGTAGGCTTATACATGTGTATTTCCTTAATACATGTAGCCCCAAGATTGTAATTGAGTCAGATTTTTATTTGAAAATGTGCATATAAATTTATATCTCCATCTCTTTTCCTATAGTAATACAATAACTAACTCAGATAAGACCAGTACCACTACTCCTCCATTACTGGAGTGGCAGGAGGTGAGGGGTCACCCTGGTCTGGTATCAGCTCTCACTGGCGGTACCAGTAATCCTGTTCTCTTACTCGTCAAACCTGATTGTCTCCTTATACAAGAACAGAAGCCTCTCTCAGTCAAATCAAGAATACAAGGGACAGCTCTAGTAGTACAGCCATCTTCAAATGAAATGGTAATTTTTTTGTACATGTACATATACAGTACATGTAGATCTATATTGATTAATTGTTCTAAATGAACCAAAATTTTCCAGTTGTCTATATTAATCATTCTCTCTCTCCCTCCCTCTAGTCTTCCCGTACATCATTATTATTAATATCAGAGGATGGTAGCCTGAGGATACAGTATTGCAATAATAATGAATCAGTCAATCACTGGCTCCAGAGGAAGTACACCCCATCAACACCTCTGGCTTATTTAACACAGTTCTCTAAGAAATCAATCAAGATCAAGAAGAGATCAAAGCCTCCAAAGATACCAGTTGATTTCTTTGAGCACTGCACTCGAATGCAGAATGCTGAACTAGAGGTACATGTAATTATTTATTTATTTATTTATTTATTTATGCATATACCAGTAACCATACAGCATCAAAGTAAATTTGTGAAAATCAACTTAATACAGTACAAAATGGTAGACTGTATGAAACTTGGGAAAATAACCAAAGTTAACTGCCCTCAAATTTTTTGTATGATTTACATGTACATGTGCATGTATGTATTTATGTACACACTTCCTTAAGTCCGCTCCCTGGTGGGTAGGTGTGGTCAGCCACGCCCATTCTGCCGACAGCTTGTTGCTCAGTATAGGGAGTGTACGAGTCATGAGTGTGTGATATTAATGAACCACTGATCATTACTAACCTCTATTGACCAACTGTGGGTCATGTGACTAGTACATGTATACATGTAACGAGTCATGTGACTCGTACATGTTTTATGTAGTGGGTCATGTGACTAGTACATGTATCATGTGACTGTCACATGTATCACATGTTTATTGTAGTTAGTATATCAGTAGTGGCTGTGTACATGTATCTTTTATTTTTATTCTATTGTTGTTTTTATTTTTCTATTGTTGTTGTTTTATTTGTTTATAGTTTGGTGGTACTGATATTCTTCATGTGTACAATAAGGAACAAGTTAAGCACAGACTCAATGTTGGTGGACTTTACATAGCCAGCACTAAAGTAAGTGTACATGTACATGTACACAAGTAGCTACATGTACATGCACATGTACATATACACATGTACATTTTTACATTGTAGTATATGTACATGTACATGTACCTCTTCATCTTCATTCTCTTCCCCTCCCTTTCCTTATTCTTCTCATCCTCTCTTCCACTCTCTCCTCTTTCTCTCTTTATTTTTGCATGTACAATTATATGTTCCTCTCTCTCCTCCTCCCCCCATAGCCTGGTGGTTTTACTCTTGAGGTCAATAACTTACAGTCAGACACTAACGTGATGGTTGGTGCTAGGATACTCTTAGGCTGTCGGTCGTTAGAGAGGACCCCATCATACATTGATGTCTATGGAAGGAAACAAACTGTAATTTAATAAAGCAACGACAATAATAATTAAATTATATTTATAATTATTATTAGGTAACTTTTCCAGGTGGCATTGCTCGCTGGTTTGATGTTCCTTTATCAAGAGACGAATGTCTGCAGTCTGACAAGCAATTTAATATAACGTGTTAGTAAAATGATTTTATTTACTCATTCATTCATTTATTTTTTTATTCTATCATCTATTTATTTATTTTTTATTCATTCATTATTTGTTTATTTATTTATTTATTTATTCATTTATTAATTCATTTATTTATTTTTTTCATTAATTTATTTTTATTCATTTATTTATTTATTTTCTTTATTCTTCTCTTAGTTGGTCCCAGTATGGACTCCTCTGGTATCAATATGGTTGATTGTGTTCGTATTTACATGAAAACTAAGGATGAGTTTGGGTTCCCTGAGCGTCCCGTTACCCCCGGCCTCTCCCTCGTCCCCGGGGGGAGGGTCCTCTCTGATGACGAAAGAACCGACAGAGAACTACTCCAGCCATTGGAGACACAGAAACTTCCATTTGACAAGTTAGTATACTAGAATATACTGTAGAATATACTATAATGTACTAAATAATATACTGGAGTATACTGAAATTTCCTACATGTTTAATCAATACTATAATGTAATATACTGAGATATACTATAATATACTGGAGTATACTGAAATATGCTACATGTATAATCAATGCTATAATGTAATATACTGAGATATACTATAATTAGGTCGGTCTGCATTAGGTTGGTCTGCAATGCTTTCTCTATACTCGGTAATCATTATCTTTACTCGTCTTCATCTCTTGTGGGCGTGGCTGATGTCGTCAAACAGACCACACCTCTTCTCAACCTCTCCACCCCCGCCATACTCCAGTATCACGCTAGGTACCTCATCTCTTGTGTAGTGAAGACAACCTCCTCTTACCCTCTCTGCAAGGTATGTACTACATGTACATGTACTACATTACATGTGCATGTAACAACATGTACATGCATACATATATATATGTATGTGTGCTTCAAGGTCACTTTTAATATTTTTTTTGCCAATTTTAGTGATGACTATTATAATTTTAATGATTAAAGTGACATAAATTAATTAGAAATGTCTTTTTGTATTAGCTAAAAATTGCAACATACAGTACATGTACGTCGAAGTACTAAAGCTGGACTTATGTTACATGTATGCATGTACATGTATTATCATTATAATAATTATTATACATGTACTACATTACATGTAACTATGTGTGTGTGTGTGTGTATGTGTGTGTGTGCTTTAAGTTCGTTTTTAATTTTTTTTGTACTGATTTTTGTGAGGGATTATTATAATTTTAGCAATTAAAGTGACACGTAAATTAATTAGAATTGTCATTTACATGTATGTATTCACTAAAAGATTGCAGCATACGTGTACAATGTACATGCACATGTACATCAAAGTACATGTACTAAGGCTGGACTTAAGTTGCATATGCATGTACATGTA
>NW_003547287.1:12236-13521 GCF_000090795.2 Amphimedon queenslandica | reverse complement strand
ACACAGGTATGTATGTACATGTACATGTAAGCAGCATAATTTACATGTACATGTTTCTTATGATAATTACATGTACATTTACATGCATCTACATGTTTTTATTAAATGCATGAAAAATCTAAATACAAATTGTATGTATCTTTTGTTTTTTGTACAGGGTTGGTTGCTATTGAAACCACTGTTAACGTTCTTGTTGAAATCATGTATTATTTGTCCCTTGAGTTTCCTGACCTACTCAACAGCTGTATACCGCACTTTATAAAGCTGTTGACATCTATGGTAAGATAGTATTATTAGTATTATATTGTTTAGTATTATTGTTTATTGATTATTTTAGCATTAGTTTTTGTTTTATTCTTATTATTATTATTATAGAAAGTAACTAGCATTATCATTATTATTATTATTATTATTATTATTATTATTATTATTATTATTATTATTATTATTATTATTAGGATCCTCAAATCAGTTCCTCTTGTGTTAAAATACTCATAAAGCTCTTGAAGCCACATCCACCAAAGCCAACAGAGGAGGATAAGAATGACGAAGGAGAGACTAAAGAAGGAGAGAGTCCAAGCACTAGAGAACAAAGTCTAGAGGCTGAGCTAGTGATGCCTCCTCCCACTGCTCCTCTTGCTAATCAAGAACACCAGGAACAAGTAGTAGCTCTTGCTCAGCCTTCAGTACCTAACCTTCAAGTAAGTCCACATGTACATGTATATACCATTGTATGTACATGTGCCTTGAATTATGTATTAACACTATGAGGAGTGGACATACTGTACACAATGTACATATACATGTATATACATGTCCTTATGCTGTGTAGAAAGTTTGAGCTGATTCCAACTTAATTTTTTTAAGTTATGGCCATTAAAAACAAGCCAATTTTTGAAGAAAAGCAAAGGCTATAGCCCATGGTTTTTTCTAAAAAATGGCTCCAAAATCACCCAAAATTTTTATTACATTTTCTGATACATATTGATGTCCTTATGCTATGTAGAAAGTTTGAGCTGATTTCGACTTAGATTTTTAAAGTTATGGCCATTTTTAAAAACAAGCCAATTTTTGAAAAAATCCCTGTACTATAGCCCATGGTTTTTTCCAAAAAATGGCTCCGAAATTTTTATTACGTTTTCTGATACATATTGATTTTCTTATGCTGTGTAGAAAGTTTGAGCTGATTCCGACTTAGAATTTTAAAGTTATGGCCATTTTTATGAATCGGCCAGTTTTTGAAAAATCCCTGTACTATAGCCCATGGTTTTTTCTGAAAAATGGC
>NW_003547287.1:8216-10747 GCF_000090795.2 Amphimedon queenslandica | reverse complement strand
ATCGTATGAGGATCTAGCAGGAGAGGGAGGGCCCCAAGTGCAGACTGTTCCTATTCTTAATGTCCCCATGCTTCCTAGCAGTGGCCAGAGGACTGAGCCCAAGGATAAGGTTGATGGAAGTGCTCAGGATGTTAATTCTGAGGCTGACAATCAAAATGACAGCAGTGGAGAAGAAGATGCAGGTATACATGTATATGTACACTGTACATGTACATGTACTTTATGCATGTACATGTACCATATTTGAATTTTTTCTGAAAGTACATGTACTTGTAGTTCGATTTTGGTGAAGTACTGTAGATATACAAGGTGGTGAAGATATACATGTACATGTGTAGTAGTGCAACACTATTAAATTTGGCTTTATTATAACACAATTTATAATTATATGTACATATTCTGTGCTTGTTCATGTGATCCTTGTAGATAAAATTTAATGCGGAAAAACTTAAGAAAATGGATACATGTACCGTAAATGTTCAAATAAAAGCCCGGGCGTTTATTTCTTTCCAGGAGAAAAAAATTGCGTAAAATAAAAAAAGAAAAAGTAAAACTGGGATTCGAACCCGGACCTCCAGGTCGGAGGCACTCAGCTTAACAAGTTAGGCCATTTGGGACACTCTAAGAATTGTGGTACTTATTTTGAGTAAAATATGTGTATCTATACTTGAAGATTCTTAGTACCAGGCGTTTATTCAAGCCCGGTCTTTATTTGAACATTTACGGTACATGTACATATTTAATATTGTATTTTCATGTACACATGCATAACCATACAACTCTATTCTCAGAGGATTCCAGTTTCCTTGATATCTATGAAGATAAGTTGGTCAGTGAGGGTGTGGTCAATGATGAGAGGGAGGAGTCAACCGGAGGTGACACCCCTAAAGAAACCAAACCCTCCGAAGAGACCAGAGTATTATCAAAGGACCACAGACTGAGACTGAGGCTGTTAACAGCTCTCTCTGAGCATTTGGAGGTCGTGGAGAAAGTGGGAGGAGTCAGAGGATTACCGTACATGCAGGTAATATTAATAGAATGAATTCGCTCTACATTTATATACTGCACTAATTTTAGAATTTCTCTTTAATTTTAGTTGATAATAAATGACGTTACTAACATTGCATCAGTTTAATTTAGTAATGATAAAAAATTCCTAACCGAATTGCTAAAAATAGTGTGCAAAATTAACACTGAATAAATAATTGTAATAAAATAATTAATATATTATTTTAATTTTTTAGGTTATTGTTTTCCTTTGTGGTTATCTTGAAGGTGATTCTAAGGACAATAAAGCTTTTAGCTCCCTGCTGTCGGCCATTTTGAAACTGCTAGAGAGACAGGAGGTCTCGGTCCTGATAGAGAGGTCCTCGTCATCTGAAGGTTCTTTACTGATGCTCCGATTCTTGAACATAATAATGAGCAGGAAGAGAATCAGAGCAGATAAGAATGAGGTCTGCTGCATGTACATGTACTTGTTTTTGATTTACTTTTGTTCCTTTATTGCATTTGTGTGTGCAGTACAATGAAAATTGTTTCTCAAATTCTACTATTACATGTACATGTACAATGTACATGTACATGTATGTACATGTAGAAAGTTTGAGCTGATATTCCAAGCACAAATTTTTTTGAGCAAATTTGGAGTGGGTTGTACAAAATTTGGAGTCGGTCGTACACTGTATATGTATTATTATTATTATGCTTTTTTCCAAAAATTGCCCTTGATGTACTTGTATTTATATTTTCAATTTTTATGTTGACCAACAGTTCATGTACTTTTAAATTTTTTACTTCTCTCTTTCTTTTCCTCTTGCAGGGTTCTTCTTCTGCTAATAGGTTATGGAACTACACTGCTAAGCACCTTCTCTCGTGGAACTGTATGTCATACTGTCTCAATGTACTCAAAGGACTTTTGAAAGATAAGAATAAGTTCAAAGTTGAAGAAGTAAGAAATACATGTAATTGAAGTTACTATTTTTAACCTTAAATTCTCTTGTATAAAAAATCATTATCATCTAATTCTCTTTCTTTCTCCTTTCCTTCCTCCCTCCCTCTCCCTCCCCCTCCCCCCTCTTTCTCTCCCCCTCTCTCTCTTTCTTTCTAGTCTTCCTCTACTAGTTCTGATCTATTGAAGCCTCATCCTCAGTCCTCAGTCTTGGACTACAGTCCTTTCTTTCAGCATCAATATGTCAAGTATCATTCCAGTGATGTCTTTGAGTGTTATCCTGTACTACTGCAGACATTGTATTAGCTCTGCCATGTCAGGTACTTGTACTTTTTTATAATAATTTTGTTTATTATTGTTGTTGTTTTGTTGTTTTTGTTAGTTGAAGAAGTTTTGTGAGAAGTCTACATCGTCAGCTTTAAGTGTTGAGTTTAACACTGAATGGATGGAAACACTTTGTGAAGTAAAAAATAGAAAAATGATTTCCTCACTTACACTTTATTGCTGAATTTTCCTTTCTTTTTTCCTCCTCCTCCTCTCTCTCTCTCTCTCCTCAGTATTTCATGGCCACCTCTCACCTCAC
>NW_003547287.1:6321-8206 GCF_000090795.2 Amphimedon queenslandica | reverse complement strand
TTGTTACTTGTATGTAGTGATATTTGTGCTGGTGTGAGATATGATGTCAGTGATCCAACTTGTTCATTACTTCATTCTACATATCCTACTCTATTGAAACTGGTGAGGAGAAAGAGAGAGGAAGAGAGGGAGGGGGAGAGAGAGAGGGGGGAGGGAGAGAGTGGGGAGGGAGAGAGGGAGGGAGGAAGGAGAGTGGGGGAGGGAGGGAGGAGATATGACAGTTTGTTAATTCACTTATTTGTTTTTGTGTCCATTAGATTGAGCAGTTGAGGTTATGCGATGAAATTGCTAAAACAAGAACCAGCAACTGGCAACTGTTCTGTATGGACAGGAAAGGTATTGAATTGCAATACAACATAGAAGCTCCATTCTATAAACATAAGTTTAAATGTGTGGCATTAATACTGCTAGTTGAACATTTCCTAACTTTTAATATTAAAATTTGTACATGTACATGTAAAGACTTTTTACATTGAAGTGTTATGTGTATTATAAATTATAATTGCATTCTCTTATTCTTTCCCCCAGAAACTCTCCCTACATTATTCACCATCAGTCTATCAGTTGATGAAGGACTATCAATGACACTACTACAATTATTATTCTCAGCTCTCTCTGGTGTCCATCCTTCAGTGTCCTCTTCCACTAATAAAAAAGATGATTCAACTACAAAGCCTGGCTCTAAAGACAAGGCTAAAAGGAAGGACACTAAACCAGCCTCTAAGCCTCCAGTAGCTGCTCCCAGTGGAACAGTAAACCTTGAGTTGTGTAGGAGCATTTGTCAACTGATGATGGAATGTATCGATGATGAAAGATTTGAACAATTTGTCACTCGTTATTTGCTACAAAGCAACCAGTCGAATATACGCTGGCAGACACACTCACTCATACACACACTCTATAAGTGAGTTTTTAATATAGTGTGTGGGTGGAATACTTAATTATTTATTATTATTATTATTATTATCACTGTATGCATGTACATGTACAAGATCATTAATTCATGAGTGTAATATTTACATCATAACATTAATTACATGCATAATGTATTTTTATGCATGTACATGTATACAATGATGGTATTGAATTTTACATCTGTGATTTTGTAATTACATCATGGATTTATGTACATGTACATGTTAACTTGTATATTCTATTATGTATTTATATATGATGAAATTATTAATTATTATTTATTATGTATTTTTTAGGTATGTTCCTTCAGACAAGCAGGTTCATTTGGTTCAGTTGCTGTGGAAGCTGTGGCCCCTCATCCCTCAGTATGGACAGAAGGCATCACAGTTTGTAGACATATTAGGTGAATTAATGTTATTATTATTATTATTACTACTACTACTATTAATGGCCTTGCTAGCGATTAGTGTGGGTGAGGACTATGTACCTTAAGGCCATTATTATTTGCGAGTACTAATTTTTGTGTTTTTTTGCGAGTGGCTTTAAAATCGCAAAAAAATAGTACTCGCATTTATTAATAATTTACGTTTATTAATAGTTATTAATTGAAAAAATGAGCCAAATCGCAAAAATTAGTACACGTTAAATCAATACCATTAACAAATCGCAAAAATTTGTCTACTTGAAAATAAGTGGCTTTAAGGTAGTCAATTGTGGTTTTGTGGTGTTAAAAGGGGTTTCCCTATGGTCATCAGAACTTCTCCACAGGCTAGAGAAAGTTGCTTTCTACTACTTTATCAAGTATAAATGGCAGTGGAAGGCACCAAAAGCCATCAATTTTGCCAGGTTCTCCCTGAGAATTTTTTGTGCTTCAAGTAATAGGACTCATAGTATCTCTAGAGAATCACAGAAACTTTATCTGAAAAAAATAACGTGTTTTGCTGGAATTTTTTTGTTTGAAAATATGAAT
>NW_003547287.1:0-2012 GCF_000090795.2 Amphimedon queenslandica | reverse complement strand
AGTGTCCTCGTTGCAATGCTCCAGTCCCAGCTCATCCTGGAGTGTGTGCTGCCTGTGGTGAGAATGCTCATCAGTGTCAGAAGTGTCGTACTATTAATTATGATGAGAGAGACCCTTTCCTCTGCATATCCTGTGGATTCTCAAAGTACGCTAGGTTTGAGACATTAGTCGAGGGACGACCCACTTCAGCTGTTGACCCGATTGAAACTGAAGATGATAGAAAGAAGGTGAGAGAGAGAGAGAAGATACATGTACCTATTTTATATAACATGCTGATGTGGGTTAATACACCCTCCACCTTGGATAATTTAAATGGATATCACAGTATTTTACACTACAAGCCGTCTTATGTACCATTTTATGCAGTACATATACATGTATGTACAGTGCAATATTTTATTCACTACTATTATTTTATTCTGTAGACTTTGTTAAGTATTAATCAGTTGCTTGAAAGAGCTGATAAATATTACAAGGAGCTAGTGACACACAGAAATGAACTGGATCAGTTGTTGATATCCCTAGCTAGTGAACCAGTGGTATCTCAGGTAATAGAGAAAAAGAAATAATTGTTTTAAAATATAATTTATAAGTTTGTAGACTTGTCATATTAACAGTTCCTCTCTCTCCCTATTTTTTCTAGTCTTCATCAGACAGTGGTGTGAATCGTGCTATCCAGTTGGCAGCTCATTTATACTGTAACAGTTGTAAATCGTCTTACACTGACCTTAGCAAAATAATACAAGTAAATTAATAATTGAAAGACTCACTACACAATGGGACATAATCACAATTGAATACATAAATCTATTTTAATGTACTTACAAAATATCTGTTTGTCTCTCCCTCTTTCTCTCTCAGAGTGTTCTTGCTTCAAGAAGAGAGCTAGTTGCTTATGATATCAATAAACTTCATTCAGGGAAGGTTTCTCCTACTAGTGAGCCAGCAACACCACTCACTCCAATATCAGGGGAAGGAAGTGCCTTTTCTCTCTCGTCCCCAGTTTCCACTGCCCCCCTCAGCGAGGGAAATTGTTTTGGATGTGCTTCTGCGACACTAGAGCACTGCATTACTGTATTAAAGGCACTGGCTTTTAAACCAGAGACAAGGAAACTTATGAAAAAGGTAAGTGTGTGTTTCTTTTATGTCTTTTGTGTTCCCTCTCCTTCTTTTACTCTGTGCATGTACTGCTTGCTCTTATTTATTATTAGTATATCTTTGTATATCTCTGTATATTATGTACAGGACCTCATAGAGGAATTGATGGAGTTTAATTTAAGAACCGGTTCCGTTACTCTTCAGAAAGACGTTCAAGGACTGTTGTGTCAACTGACCAGGTTAGAGGGAGTGATCATGTGATAATTATGTGACCTGTTTGTGTTACTGTAGAGATGATTTGGAGTCGACTAGGAATTTGAATGAGTTCATAATGCAGAGGGTGCTAGCTAGTATCAAACCACAAAGGACGTCACCTAATCTTGTGAGATTATCATTATTATTATTATTATGTATATGTTATACACCTCAGTTAAGGTATCTATGGAATTTATTTACTGAGGGGTGCAGTAAATAAACCCATAGCTAGAAACCGAGACCCAAGGTGTATGACAGATCATATCTATAGCTAAGAAACTACCCATGATTAGCATGGTTTTATAAAGCAAAAAGTCTCTTTACTTTGTTTTATCTCCTAAGAATAAACGTGAAAGTATTTGTTTCCACTTGCGCCATGTGTGTACAGTAAAACATGTCCAGGGCACACCTTTACTATTCTACTCCACTCATTAAGACGTTAGCACATGGCCATATGCCTAGTGCTTTTTCCTCGGCTTTTATCTCTTTTGTATGTGCTTCGCTGCTTTTTTGGTACTTAAGACACTGAATGTAGCTATGTTTCCAGGTAAACAATAAGAAAACCTGTTTGCTCCCAGACTGTCTGTTATCCAAAACTTCCTGTTCCATACGATAGTCAATCCTTCACAGCGGCATCATATCTTGTACATGAAACTTAC
>NW_003547286.1:16031-22144 GCF_000090795.2 Amphimedon queenslandica | reverse complement strand
ACCACAGTCAATGGAATTGTTTTTTGGGTACAAGATGATGCAATGTTATAATGAACAGTAGTAATACACAAAAGGCATACCACTTCAGTATGTTTGTTATCTGGAAAAATAAACTTATCCATGAGAGGTCTTCCTTTTCTTTCAAATAAATTGGCAACACACTATTGAAAATGATATAACATTATTTTAATTTTTTTTAGCAGCTACATGTATTGCTCTACTTGCTAAATTTTCTGGCTGAGATATTGCCATATCATGAATTCTGGATTCTATTAAAGTGAAAACCTGACTGAAATTTTACTGATGCATGTAAATTGATTGGCTTTCATAATAATAGTGTTCAGGGCAGTTGGTATTTAGTAATCCATCAATTCCATACAGCAACATAAGAGCTGATGAACTTGGAGCACATAGTACTTGTGCTTTAATGCTTCATGTTTACTCAGTACAGATGCCCAAATTTTAAAAATGGTACTACAACAATGTATAATACTTCTACTAATTAAAACAAAAGCATACATGATTTAAATTTCTAATTCTCAGTTAATAATAATTATCTTTAAAAGACTGTGCTTTTAGAATGAGGAAAGCCTTTGAAATTGACACATCAAATCTTATTGATATTAAATGAGTTAGAATCTATAACAAAAAGTCAAAAGCATGAATATGAAAATTATAGCTATACTTCTGGTATAATTATTCTTTTCATAACAGGGCCAAGAATTGCCACACTTCTCTTTTTAATGTCACTTTCCAATTCTTTTAAATAATACAGTAGCTCCAATCCCTATAATAATAAGTTTTTGTGATGCATAAATAAGCCTCAAGTTAAATACCATATCAAAGTAGTCAAGAGGCCAGAAGTTAGTACTGCCAATATCGTGCTTCTTCAAAAAACTTTCTTCCCCCCAAAAAATACTCATTTCTGTTTCTAGGTATATATCTCTTATTTTGTCCTGTAGAATTAATATCATAAAGTTAACCAATGCATTCAGTCATATTTAATTACTTCATATAACTTTACGTTTTCTCTGATAAAGTAACGATCAAACACAATATTATTCCTGCATTAATTGATAAGAGAAATGTATAATATGCAGTAAGTGTCAAAAAACATGATATTACCCCTGTGGTCTTGCCAATTTGGGATAGTATTTAATGCACGTTTCATATCCATATGGTAATTCTGTTATATCATCTGGGTGATCACATCCATTTTGAAACGTGGGGATTAACAGTTTTTCACTTTTAATAACATCCAATGATTCAGTAAATTGAACTATAAAAATAGTCAGTTGTTGTATCACTGCCATAAAAAAATGACTTTTATGTGGTAACACTCACAGTTATCAAGAAATTTATCATCATCTTCATCATCGTCTTCATCATCATCTACATTTTGTCCATGCTCTGGGGAATGACGCTCCTCTTCAATTGTAATATGCTGAAGCTACAGTGCATAACTTCAATATAGGTACATACAGATTAGAAACTTACATGTGTTAAGTAAGCATTTGACATTATATCTTCCTCTACTTTATGCAGCTCCGACCTGTCTACTGTAATTGTTGTTGCCTTGCATCTAGCCATTTGAAGCAAGTATATTAAGTTTCATTGTAATAGAAATACAATACCTGAAACTGTGAAGGATTAGATTTATTAGCCACTGCCGCAACGATTTTGAGTTATTCTGATAAAACTATGAGAGTGCAGTGTCATTAAAATATAACATACCTCGACAAGATAGATAATTAAATCAATGCACTCCATTGCGACACAATAGGCAAAGTAAAATTTAAAATAAAATAAAAATTACATAATATTTCTTACTCTGCACAGATAAACGCCACAGTCAATCGAATTGTTTTGTTTGGGTACAAGCTGTTGTAATGTAATGATGCACAGTAGCAATGCACAAATTAACATACCACTTCAGTATGTCTGTAATCTGAAAAAATAAATGTATCCATGTGAGCTCTTTCTTTTTCTTTCAAATACATTGACAACACACTATTGAAACCATATCATTATTTTAATGGTAACTGTGATTCATACTTAATTGCTTGACTGGTCTTTGTAAAGTATCCACCAATGGAGTCAAATGATAATACTGACTTATCTTGCGGCTTAATGACCTATTAAAATTTAATTTCAGAAGGATGAGAAAAATGACTCACAACCAATATCCAATGGTTACCAAGACAACAAGGCATTACAATGGATTTAACTTCAGTTATGTTGTAATCCTAGTAATTTGGTAAATGTAAAGCTCCAAATACAATTGTACTAGCATTTAAAAATCAATGACTGACACAAAAGTATCTGTCAAGAGTCTCATCAGCTTGATTTGCAGCTAATTTACTGAAGATAGCAGTTGGTAATAAACAAAACATATTTTTCTGCAAAATAAAAATTTAGTTTGGTCAGACATTAAAATTATCATCGTACATCATATATTTCCTTATTAAATGCAAATTTTGACGGTAACTCTTCCTTAAATATATAGTGTAAAGCATAATCAATTACCTATATAGTGTACATAAATTATTTACACATATTGTAGATTAGTGCTACCATTAGCATTAACCCATTCAACTTGCCTGATCATTCAACCACTGGCCAGTGTATACCGTAGCAAAGTCAACAATCTCTACCAAAGCATATGGACATCTTGCTAAGTATTTACCTGCATGTGTGACAAAAATAAAATTTGAAAGACATGGTATTAAATATTTATGACTTACGTGGTGGATCATTATCTTTATCTGGTAATGTTTCGACATCAATTGGTAAAGACTTGCTTGTACCAACAGTTTCAGCACCATCTTCGGCAGTTGTTTTGGCAGACAACTTCAAATCTGATATCTTCTGGCTGTTGTACAACCAAAAGTTAAGCCAATTAGAAACAACGTATGCATTTGGAATAAAAATTACTTGTCACTCTTTACAGCCTTTACTGATGTTTGCTAAATTATTTAATAGAACTTTAATCATTATGTAGGAAAAAATTAAAACCTTTTGACACACTGCAACACATGCTCTCCTTATGCACGCTTTTTTCCTTTTACCAGGTCCACCAAATTTCTTCTTATCTTTACAAAAGATACAGACTCCACAATCATCACTTTTGCAACCTACACACTGCATGCATCTACCACCTATACTCAAATGAAGTACACAACTTTTTAGGCAATAATTACGTTTAACTTCAGGAAGTTTTTCAGTATTTCTTGGTTGTGGCATAGCATAATTGGCCTGTTTAAGCTAATTACAATTTCAAATTACGTTCATTATATATATAGCAAACTTTTTTATTACTGGACAATGAAGAAGGTTCAGACACACATTTAACTGTTACTTCAGGCTTAAGCTTCACATCAATATCGTGGGACTATGAGCAATGCAATGTAAAGACACATTTTAATTTACAAGTTCTAACCTCAGGCTGTTGAATTGTTGATTGATTTTCAACATGTTGATAAGGAGAAATAGTGGGAGACTCTTCATAATAATTCTAGAACCATGTTACAAATATATGCATCTACTAGGAAATAATTTAATTACGCAACTCACCATGTCACCATCTAATAACAATTCTGTCTTAGCCTGTGAGTCAGGAGCAGCTGATACTACAATGTCACAGTCTCCTAAAAATTTACGATAGTAAAAGAGGTCAAGTGACTAGGGTGAACCTGGTCTCGGTCTTTTTCTACCACATTTTTTCAGACTTTTTCCTCTAGTATTCCACCGCAATTGGCTGAGGTTGACAGGCCTAGTTTGTTGTATCAATGGCATTCCCAGGCTTAACTTGACACCAAGAATATGGTAACATGTAGAGGATGAAGGGCAGGAACAATATTCTAATGGAAAAATTCGAACTACATGGGGTTTGCCTCCAGTGCCAAGCACAGTGAATGTTTTTGCCTTCGTATCATGTGAAATACGACCATTTTTAACTAGCAACCTATCGCAGTACAATAATATGTTTCTGATGCTCATAATATTCACTCAGCTCTTATGATTTGTGAATTACAGTCATTACCGAGGCCTTCATTACCTGTATTCAGTTTTTCGTCTGCTTGAGATGATGTACATCTACAGAGCAAAAAAATATAATTATAATACTGCTTTAAGTACTACTACTAATACTCATAAAACCTTAAATTTTTATCCTCCAAATAAGTTGCCGGAATATCAGTTCCAGAAACATCTACTGATTCTGCTGAACTATAAAACAAGCAATAAAAAGTACATGCACATTTGAAATACATACACCGTCTCCACAAATTCATGAGCTTCAGCATGTTCAGATAAATCAACGCCTTCATTTATTCTTTTTACTATTTCTTCTAAACTAATATTTTCCATTATTTCTATCTCATCTAGTGAAATACTAGCAGACAAAAATTCGTCTTTTAATCTATGCTCCCCTAATCCTAATAAAGAATGGAATGCACGAAATAATTCATGATGTGCATACACATGATGTACCTGCCAACCCACGTTGCCATTCATTCCTGTAGTATGCGTGTAGATGGTACAGGGATAATAGTGCTGTGTCAATAGATATTTTCTTCCAACTTTGGAGACGTTTCAGGACAGAGTTAAAACCTTCAGATTGATTGTTTGTAACGCCACTAACTGGGCTGTATATACCATGCTTCTCTAAATTCCAGCGAGAAGCAAATTCGATCTGTAAAAAGATACTTAAATCATATAAATTAAAATTTAAAGAATAGTGAAGTCTATGACAAATGTGTACTATAACATTTAACCAAGTATATACATGCTCTAGTGTACTATTGAATTACCTTCACATGTATTTCCGACATATAGTACTGAAGAAATGGTTGGCTCCAATTCCTTTTAACTTCATCCAAACATAACTCGTACTGTTCATACGAATCTTTATGCAGAAGATTACGAATGTTACCAACATAGACCGGTACCTCTGCAGATGTTGCTCCATGACCTTTTAGCCAATTCTTTGCCGAGTTAATGATGTGATTCCAACAAAAAAATCTGCAGACTTTTGGTAGATGCTCATCTATTGAAACAAATCCCCTTTCCTCATCAGTAACCATTGAAACAGACTGGGTACCATGTACAAGACATGGTAGCTCTTTTGCTACTATCTTCATAAGTTCATCATGAGTTGTTTTCAATTTTCGTTCATGAATCATGAACATAGCTGGCATGACTGGATTGCTTCGAAAAAGGATATTACGAAATAGAATAGGCGAAACATAAAAGTCTCCAAGTTTAAATGTGGTGTCATATGATAGAAGCTGAGCACCTCCTGACTTCAGTAACAGTAACCGATTAATTTCTGCCGACATTGACTTTAGTCCACAAATAACAATAACATCCGGGTATGTGACAATTTTATGTACAAAATTTTGTAGGTCATATGATAATTCGTGAAGGTTATATAATGAGTCATGTGATAGCCTAAATCTTTGACGATACCTATTTTAGACAAAATAATCATGTTAGTATTAAGTATAAAACACAACTAAAACACAAAACTATTAAATCACTGGAGATTAAAATTACCGTATAGCAGGATCTATTGACGAAGGTCATATTATGATGAGTTAACAATTAAAAATGAAACGTCTGACTTTATAACCATCAAAAAATGACATGCACCGTGTGCATATAGGCACAATTTTTTTACTTGTCAAATTTAAGCTCACCAAACAGGGAAATTTAATGTTTTTGTGTAATCTTTTACTCTCCAATAAATCCCGCTATACAGTAACATGCATATGTCACCTTGATTGAAGATTCTTAATTTGCTTTTGGTTCCTTGGTAACATCAAAGATGTATGCTCTTGTAATGGACCACATGTTCCAATCTTCTGTTTATAAAGAACGGACGGTGTTCCTTCTGACTTTTCAAGTTCTCTTAATACTGATGGAAATGTACAAATATGAGGTGAAGCTGTAGAAGACACTAGATCCCCTCCTTTGTAATGGATGACAACTCGCTTATTGTTGGAGTTATCCAATAAAGTGTACACATACTTTCTAAACAGCTTATTGTCCGTGCCATCCATATCAACAAAATTGTAGTAGGTTTTCATAATTGGTGGCTCAGTTTGTAGTGG
>NW_003547286.1:10828-15815 GCF_000090795.2 Amphimedon queenslandica | reverse complement strand
CATGAATTTTAAAAGCACAGGTATTTGCTCACATACAGTAGCTGTTGCCCATTTAAATGGGAAACTAGAGAGCTTTGTTAAATTTTTATCTAAATCAAAGAAGATCGTGAACTTTTCCAAGGTTTCCTTGCACAAAACACCAAGTGGATCTGGGAAGAAGGGAAGCCAAGCTCCTCGTAAAAGGAAGCAAGCACAACCTGTTACTGAG
Organism: Amphimedon queenslandica; assembly: GCF_000090795.2. Lineage (NCBI taxonomy): Eukaryota > Metazoa > Porifera > Demospongiae > Haplosclerida > Niphatidae > Amphimedon > Amphimedon queenslandica. Next base: position 15,607 of record NW_003547286.1, on the reverse strand, counting down.
AGGATTCCATTTTCTCCTGGCAGTCACTCAAATCATGATGCTTCACCTAGCACTGCTTCCACTTCATCTATACCAGCTTATTCTGCCCCTGCTTATGATGATACTTCAAGTCATTATCTTTCATCTTTTTGTCACTCTGATGCTTATGCATCTTCATTTCATCACTCTGTTACTCCTTGGTCTTCTGGCCATTTCCCAAGCTCTTACAATCATCAGGTGATTTTACCACAATCTACCAGCACTTTCAATTCCTTTAATAATGCCAGCATCAACTTCAGTCCTGTTGCAACTACTACATACAACATGCCATCATTGCCACAAAGCCCACAGGAGTATGAACCATTCAAATTGTGGTTCATTTCAGGAAACATCTCCAGATGTGTTGGCTGTGGAAACAAGTTTGTTAAACCTGCAGCTCCACCTTTTGATCTTTGTGTCCAACATAAGGAATGGCGTTCATTCACTCCAAAGGGACAGGATGAGCAAAAGTCCAAGTATTCAAATGCCTATTACCACTTAAATTTGTCTTGCATTCGACGTAACTGGGAGCATTTTTGTCATCAAGATCTAGTTATTCTACCGGAAGTTGAGCAGAAACTGACTGACTCTCACAAAAATTTTTTGCAGCAGGTTTTTGTGATAACTCATTGACTGTATAATAATTCTTTGTCAAATTAAAATCAGTTGAACTTTGCTTCATTTAACCAATAAAATGATAAATTCATAATTATTAAAATAAGTTTTATTACAAATAATGCTTCAGATTAATCAAAAATCATCCCACCCACATTCCAGTATTCCATTCCAGTATTCCAGTCCACCTTTCCAGTCCAGTGATTGTAGACAGCCGAATTCAGACCACTATATGGATTGTACCAGGTCCAGACGTAACACTAAAAGTAAGAAAAGATAAAGAGGATTCTAAAGGAAATCATTGGGCACACCTGATCTCTTGCAAATACGCTTGTAAAACCTAATAGCCAGAGGAACCAGATGAGTGCCATTAAATACCGCGATCTGGCATTTAGGATACTCAAGGATACTATAGTTTACTGAGTAGATCTACCCAAAACCTCTCTTCATCTTCTTCATTAAATGCTTGTATTATGACTCAACTGATAGCATCACTATCACCATAGATAAAAATCATTTTTGTTACTGAAGTTTTGTATGTTGTCTAGGCCATCATGGAGTTTGCTAGCATCATAGATACTGATGCTAGCATAGATATCTATGCTGCTAGGTCAGTCAGGTTCGTGGTCATTAACGCGGGGTCCGTACTTTAGTCTTTTCGGGTCCCTTGGTCGGGTCCTTGTATCGGATCCGTCGCTCGGTCCGTAAATTAGTCTTTTCGGGTCCGTTGGTCCGGTCCGGTCCGCTTATTAGGGACAACCGTTGAGGGTATAAATATCCCAAATGGGCGCGCCCGGCTACCCAGCCACTCCCATAGACCTGCGGCTGTACTGAAGTTACTGAACTGTGACTGCATAGATACCACGTGGATCTATGATCATGGCCGCTAATTCTCGAGAGGATTCTTCATCTCAATCGAGAATAAATTGTTCTTATTGTGAATTATCCTACGCTGATAAGAAAGGATTGGCTAGGCACATAAAGCAGTGCCATCCGGAGAGGAGTGATGAGACTGGGTCTCTACTGTGTCCTTTTTGTTTGTCGGCAAAGTGAGCCTTTTCAGTTTGCATGTATCAGAAAAATTAAAGAAAAAAAATTCATTTATTGTTGTGTAACATAATTTAATAGAATGATCAGGGGCGGATCTAGGATTGGATCCTTGGGTGGGCCTTGATGATTTGGGTGTGGTAATTAGTGGGTGTCGCCAACAAGGCCAGCATTCAGAGTCAAAATTTTGGAGATTAAAGCTGTTAAAATGAACTCCTTTGTGGTTAAAGAATTGTTTGCATAGTCATGCTTCACAGTTTACATAGTCATCCACATGAAAAACTTGATTTTAAATTACTGCACAAAATTTTTGGGTGGGCCTGGCCCACCCCTAGATCCGCCCCTGAGAATGATGCACAGTAATGATTAATATTTAAGGGTGGGCTACAAAATTGAGTGAGATTTATAGAATTTTAAGTATCATTCATTATGGTACCGTATATATACGCCATATATTATGTGCGGCAGGGGTGGATCTAGGCTTCATGTGCCAATAAATTACCGTATAGGGGGTCCTCATTCTATGGAACAGCAAGGGAAACTAGCTCATTTACATGACTTGATAGAGAGTGGTGATTTATCTTCATTAATTGGCTTTGTCATTAGAAAGAGAGGCGAGCTAAATGACACTTCAGTTTGGAAAAATAAGCTGATGAGTCACTTCAAAGGCAGGTCCCTCAATAACTGGGCCTTAGTTGTGCAAAGTGTAAATGAGGTAATAAGATTTAATTTTGTTCTGCTATAATTATGTATGTAGCTACTACATGAGGCGGGATGTGACTCTGAAGCAATGATGGAGCAAGTAGTCATGTTTGTATGCAGTGGTAAAGATGTTCAATCCTCTGACGACAAAATTCTAAAGGAAACATTTTCCGTATTAGATACCCTAACTGCAGAAATGAATTGCAATGAGGTAACATATTGTCTAACTTCGAGTATGTAACATGTAACTTAAACAGATACTTGAATTTCTGAGGACTGACGTCACAGTGGCAGGACGGGACGTAGTGGCAGTTGTTTTGAATGACATGGATGAAAAGCTGCCATATCCCGTGCCAGCCATCAGACAAGTGAGTGTCTTTCAAACTTGAAAAATCGTAATATAACTCATGACAGGCATTAAAGAGAACAGGTTCAGGAAAAACACAGGAGACAAAAAATTTCCTTCTACCCGGAGAAAAGGCACCTATTAAAAGGAATATAAATAGCCAAAGAAGAAAATGCGAAATTATATATCAAGAATGCTTTCATAGTTTGGAGACCATAAAAGGAAGTAAGTTAGAACATGCATACTTACTCATGCAGGGGATTCTGTTGGCGTAAAAATTCAAAAAAAAAATAATTTTCATACACCAGGTGTATGCATGATTTTAAATTTCCGTGACTCAGGGAATCTCATGTTTCCCATGCCCACATAATTAGTGTAACCCTTGCCCATTTTTTAATACATTAATGCCAGGACTTAAACAATATCAAAAGAAAAATCAAAAAAAGGCATTCCAAAAGAATAATCCGGGTCAGTCAAACAATGTTTGGAATTATTAGACTTTTTATTTTTCAGATAAGGAAATTGTGCTTGCAACTGAAGGTATATGTGCATATCTTTATTGATTTTAGCTATACATGCTATTGATGCATTTTATAGGTCCAATGAATACAGAGAAAGGTTAGTGAAAAGTCTGCAGTGATGTCGCCTTACCATCTCAATTTTTGCTCCAGCTGATACGGACGTTGAAGTCGTTACTCAAGGTATGTACATGTCTTTGTTGATTTGACCTATACATGCTATTGATGCATTTTATAGATGAATTGATGAATGTGGAGAAAGGTTAGTGAAAAGTCTGCAGTGATGTCACTTTACCATCTTAATTCAGCTGATACGGACATTACAGGACAGAGTGAAAGTATGTCCACATAAAAAAAGTTTGCAATGACATATCTGCATCTTTTTTTCAATAAATTTTCTTTAGATTGTACGACACTTAAACGAAAGCGGAAAAGTATAAACTAATAACTAAGGAAAAATAGTTGAATTTCTTTTGTAGGTAAACTTCATACATTAGTAGATGGCTTGTCCCATCTTGACAAGCCTCTTGAAAAGAGAAGAAAGAGACAGAAAGAATAGTGACAAATTATTATGGATTGTCTTATTATGGATAATGATTCATAATTTTTAACAATTGAAATTATAGCCAAGTGGGTATAACTAGGTGAATAATTTTTAAAAATTTATGTAAATTAATGAAAAGTAAAATATTGCCTACTTGGAGGGACAATGAAAACTAAATTTTAAAGACCAATATAAGGACACTGACACTATATACAAACACCAATGACACTACAAACACCACTGACACTACCGACACCACTGACACTACAAACACCACTGACACTACAGACACCACTGACACTACTGACACTGCAGACACCACTGACACAACTGTCACCACTGACACTACCAACACCACTGACACTACAGACACCACTGACACGAGTGACACTACAAACACCACAGACACCACTGACACCACTGACACTACAAACACCACAGACACTACAAACACCACTGACACTACAGACACTACTGACACTGCAAACACCACTGACACTACAGACACCACTGACACTACAGACACCATACTGACACCACTGACACTACAAACACCACAGACACCACTGACACCACTAACACCACTGACACCACTGACACTACAAACACCACTGACACTACAGACACCACTGACACTACAGACACCACTGACACGAGTGACACTACAAACACCACAGACACGAGTGACACTACAAACACCACAGACACTACATACACCACTGACACTACAGACACCACTGACACGAGTGACACTACAAACACCACAGACAACACAATGGTCATCACTCATTTACTGACCGACCTGACCGACCAGAGCGTTTTTACTCATTTACTGACCGTTCGGGTCGAGCCGGTTTGCTCTTTTACTGACCAGTATCACTGACTAAATTGGACTCATTTACTGACTGTTGCACTGACCAAAATGACTCAGTTACAGACCACCATACCCGCTGTTAGAGCAGCATACTGAGATACTGACTGCAGAATCA
>NW_003547286.1:2670-9687 GCF_000090795.2 Amphimedon queenslandica | reverse complement strand
TTCTGTGTAGAAGCAAGAAGTGCCATGAATGCTGCATCAATTTCTTGCTGATACATCAAGGTTTTTGTTGGTTACCTGGTATGGCTTGAAACTGTACTAAGTATTGTGCAAAATTCTTTGTACGAAAAATGGTGAAATCTGACCGATCTTCGGGATGATCGGTCACTCGTCTTTTCAACCACGTAACTTCTGCGCTAAACTTAGTAAGAGCTTGAAACTTGGAAGAACAAATGAGGCATTCCTGCTCTTTAAAACGATATATAATAAAGAAAGTTTTGCAAGCTAGAAAAGTTTTTTTGAGTGTCCGAATATAGGTGGTGTCCGATCATACATAAGGTACTCTAGTACATGTAGGTACTTCTGAAATAAGCAACGTACTTCAATGGCTCCTTGACTTATGATATCCACCAATACAAAAGCTAATCTTTTGGTCAGTAGCACGCGAGATCACGTGGGCCAACGAGCGTAGACGGAGGTCCGGCGGGTCAGTGGTCAGTAAACGAGTTCATCGCTGTGGTCAGTCTGGTCGGTCAGGTCGGTCAGTAAATGAGTGGGTACAGATAATAAGGACAAATTATCGATTTTAATGAATTTGGTGCGCGGCAGTATGCGGGCGGGCAACGGGAAACTATGAATTTAATTGGAGTGGCCTTACTTATTAACTAAAGTAACCACGTGACTTCACATGTTATGAACGTATAATCGATTCACGTGTATTTTTCTGTTTGACTATCTATGGTTTGACACTGTCTGTCCCTAAATAGCCTTAAAAGTAAGACTTATACAGTATGTAGATATATCTTTAATTAATAATAACTCTTTGTCTTTAGCTACCACACAAAAGAAAGAGATCTCCATCACCGTAAGATAATATATTAATATTGTACAGTGGGTTATTGTGGATTGCATTTTGATAGCCACCATTTTAAACAATTGTTGTGCATGCTCAATGGCACATGACCACAAAATAGATATCTGCCAAACCTTTCATTCGTCCAAATTACATTATAGTTAATTAGTAATGGGTGTGTTTTATTAGTGGGTTTGGTTTTGATTATACAGTGACACAAGAGAAGATGCTTCAAGAGATGATGATGGTGCCAGTGAGTGGGTGAAGAAGAGAAAGAAATATGATGACTCCCATTTTGACAAAGACAGGTTTGTATTATTGCAACCTTGGTTTATTAATTAATGTAGGTGGGGCTTATATTCCTCCAGCTCGATAAAAAATCATGCAAGCACAGATACAGCCAGGTATGGGAATTTTAGTTATTTTAAAGTAATTATTTCTTTTAATTTTCTCTCTCTCTCTAGTGCTCCATATCAAAGGATGGCATGGGAGGCTCTTAATAAGAGCACTAATGGTCTAATTAACAAGGTATGTACAATCACATGACTGTCACATGATCACAGACACACCTCCTTAGGTCAACGTGTCAAATATTGCCAGCATTGTCAGGGAGTTAGTACAAGAAAATTTAGTCCATGGGTGGTAAGATATTTACATATATACTCTAATTATTCATTTTCAATATTATTTTGTTCTTTTTATTAGAGGATTATTGGCACTTGCAGTCATTACAGCACAGTCGGCCTTACCCACCTTTACTAAGGTGTACACTGCACTTGTTGCAGTCATTAATGTAAAATTTCCTCAAATCGGGGAGCTAATTGCTAAGAGACTGATTATTCGTTTTTGTAAAGCATTTGCAAGAAACAACAAGATTATTTGTTTGTTGTCTGTCAGTGACTGTATTACGGGAAGATCCTACAAGCTACTATTCAGAAGGTAAGAAATCAATTGCATGTTTAACAGATCTCTATTTAACATGATTAATTAATTAATTTTTGTGGGTGTGCTTTTTTGCCTCCTACTTTGTGCTTTTTAAAACAAACTTTATAGTTTAATTTTTAAATTACATGTACCTCTACATGTACATGTTTCTTGTCATGTGATTTAGTGATGACGTCAGATGACAAGATGATCTGTCACCGTCAACTGGTCAAACCAGTTTGCCTGTCAACTGCTTTATTGTTATAATGATTGTTTGAGGCATTTGTTTGAAAATCGCAACCAATTAATAATAATAATAATATTAATAATAATCATGATAATAATAATAATAATAATTGTACATGTTTTTATTTTATTTCTTGCCTTTTTTTAGTCTTAATTGCTATGACAACGCGTGATTGACCCCTTATTGCCCAGGTGATGTTGTACTCTCAGGGTTTCAGGACTATAGTACCTTTCTTTAAGTAAGCAAATGTTGGGCTTTAATTAGAATTGCATGGGCTTTAATTAGAAGTATTCATATTATGAGCATTAGATGACAAGCCATAAGTTGTCAAACCTGTTTTGGTATTTGATGAATAACGAGGCATTTGTCAGAGGATTAAAATCTTTCTTTTGCATGTAAAGTACATGTACGTTAGCCTTTTAGCCTTTAACAGCTACATGTACATAATACATGTCGTCCCTACATCATGCGAATTCAATATGCAATATGTACATGTACATGTACATGTATATCTTTCCCTTTGAAGTTTAAACTTCTTGTTCTCTCTCTCTAGTGGTCTGAGAGCCCTAAAGAGTGTACTGGTGAGTGCTGGTAATATCAAGAGGGACAGGATCCAGCAACTGAACCAAGAACTGGCAGCTCAAGGACAGACACTGGAGGAAACTGATCTATCTAAGCAACTTCATAAACAAGAGGATGAGGTACAGCAGAGATCAGGGCCAAGTTAACTTTGATACGCAATTTCATACCGTAACTTGCCCGTACGTATTAAGTATGTACGTACCATAGCGCTAGCACTTACTGTATACGTAATACTTGAACATTTAGCATTAGTTTAACGTTAGTTTACCGTTTCTACTGTATAATGCTATGTTCATGTAGCGTATCATGTTATAATGTTACTGTATAAACATCTCGTATAAAGTATACTTTAAAATCTGAACTACAGACCATACTAGTAACAGTACCGTTTTGTAAGCGTTTAAATAACGTAAGTGTATTAACTTGGCCTTGAGCTCTGCTGTATGTGCAGTGTACATGTACATGTACATGCATTATTGCATACATTGTGTATTGGATTTAAGCATTATTATATTGTCCTATAAATCCTTGTACATGCAAAGCCTGGGCTTCTATTTCTCATCTTTATTTTAACAATAGCTTCTACATTTTCATACATTTTTATTTGAGAGTTCTTCTGTACTTTATATACATGTACATGTACATGTAGAATTATACCGTACAAGATGATTTATTGGTGAGGAATTAATATTGCTGATCGACATTTCCATGAAGAAATCGCCAATATAAAATCCGCCATTTTGTTTCAAACTGAGCATGCATGCTCATGCTAGCTTTCAATTTTTGTTAAAAATGACTAAGACAGGATTCTAACAAAAAAAAAATCTAATTTTAATTAGAATTTGTTGAAACTTTCTACACAACATAAGAGTATGTATGTGCATCAGAAAACATCATAAAAATTGAAAATTTTATACTTGAAATTTTTTGCAATATTTGGCCAATGCCCCTGTACTATAGTACAGGGAATTTGGCTCGATTTTGGAGCAGCTTAAAAAATTCATAAAAAATCCAAATTCAACCAAAATCAGCTCAAACATTCTACAGAATATAAGGACATGTATGTGCATCAGAAAATGTTATAAAAATTGAGAATTCTCAACTTGACATTTTTGGCAAAATTTGGCCAACACCCCCTTACTATAGTACAGGGACATTGTCTAAATTTCGCCAAAAATGATGTAATGTCAGAGCACCCATAATTTTTTAATGATGTTATTATGTTTAGTATATTATTAGTAAATCTCTGTATACTCTCTAGGTTCGTATAATGTTTGAAGTACAAGACCTTAAGTTTGCTACCCTAGCCACTGTGAGTTGCTGTGGTATGGTCTGGTTTAGTGAAGACGTCTTAACACTTGATATGGTTTTTGATCACTTCATATTGAAACTGAAATCAATGCCTATTGACGAGGGAGAGGAGGAACTGAGAGGAGGAGGGGCACCTTCAATCAGAAGACCATTTCTCCTGCATAATATGCAGGTAAGCTAACACCTGTACATACATGTGCATGTACTGTATGCACATGTATTTTTGTTAGTTTTTATGACTTATTTTTCTTACCCATTCAATTTTGAATCAGTTTTGTGAGCATATATTATTAGACTTTTCCATGCATGTACACATACATGTATGCAATAATCACCATCTTCTACTTAAATGATTCATTTACTTTCTTAACTGCTTGCTTGCAAAATTTTATCCCTTTGCCCATGTATTTCCAGGTCCAGAGAGATTGTGCTGATCTATTACATTCTCATTTTGCTTCAGACGGTATGGTTCCTCGCTGTCTTGAACACCCTGCAACTCTAGACCACATAATGGACTTCACTCGCCTCAGGGCACTAAACTCTCTATTCTCAATGTTCCACCAGATGATCCGAAACATAGTCTCCTACAACCAGTCACACCCGGACTTTCCTATGCTCTCCGATCAGCTCAAGGCCTACGTTCCTTGCTACTTCGTATCCTGTTTGATCTGGTGCTTCTCCAGAGATGGAAAGATGGTCTATCGGGAGAAGGTAGGCGACTTTATAATAGGGACAACCACCATACCTCTACCACCTGGTACTGCCCCCATCATTGATTTCGAGGTTAATCTTCAAGGAGAATGGGTACTATGGTCTAACAGGTAATTTAACAGACTAATATTTCTATTTAATGCCCTGCTTTCTATTTAATGCCATGCTTTTATTCAATGCCTTGTTTTTATTTAATGTTATACTTTCTATTTAATGCCCCACTTTCTATTTAATGTCCTTGCTTTCTATTTAATGCCCCTCTTTAGAGTACCCAAGATTGAAGTTGAGACTCATAAAGTAGGTTCTCCTGATGTCGTGGTCTCTACTCTTAATACAGTGAGGCACAAGAGTCTCCTCTATACATGGCTGGGGGAGCATAAGCTGATGGTACTGTGTGGTCCACCTGGCTCTGGTAAAACCATGACACTGTTCTCTGCTCTTCATGCTCTACCTGATATTGAAGTGAGTTTGATTGTGTATATGCATTACAAAATGTGCAATGTATATGTACCTGATATATCATGTACATGTATTTACGAGCGTACTCTACAGTACATGTACCGTATAGCAGGTAATTTTGGAGGGGCTAAATTTTGGTGATTGGCAAATTTTAATTTGGCAAATTTGTGGCCACATGCCATTGAGCATGCATATAATGGTTAAAATGGCGGATTTTTATTTTGGTGGATGGCTATCAAGACGCGAAATTTGCCAAATTTAATCCCCTCCAAAATTTCCCACTATACAGTACAATGCATGACATTTTATACTTGCTTATTTCTATGTGAAAATGTCTTTGTTGTCTTCTTTGTTTTATCTGTTTAACAATCATCTTTCCCCTTTTCTGTTTTACTCCAGGTTGTTGGTCTTAATTTCTCCTCAGCCACTACCCCCAAGTTATTATTAAAGATGTTTAATCATTACTGTCAATATAAGAGGACTCCTAATGGAGTCGTGATGGCTCCGGCTCATCTCAGAAAGTGGCTGGTTCTTTTCTGTGACAAGATTAACCTTCCAGACTTTGACAAATATGGTAAGGAATATTGATTTTACAATAAAATTATTAAATATAAAGTTGTAACAAGAATTTGATGACTTACTGTATGTGAATCCATTCAATATAAATACACTTTAGAGAAATGTCATTGTCTTTTTTAATATTTCATTTAAAAATTATTTTTTTCTAATTAAACGTACACAGAGAGTTCATGTATAATTGTTCTTACATCGGATTGTCAAGCACAGTGGATTTTACAGGACCTCCAACCACACGTGGGTGACAATAGAGAGGATACAGTTTGTAGGAGCATGTAACCCACTGACTGACCCAGGGAGGAAACCACTGTCTCACAGGTACAGTATGCTATAGTGGGCATTGAATACTGAATATTTGGGAAGGATGCATGTACATGTTTGCATTACATTATACCATATAGCGTTTTAATTAGGCAGGTTTTTATTTTGGCGATTGGCAGTTTACAAGCTGAATTCCCAATATCAAAACTGCCAATCATTAATGTGCATGCTCAGTAATGCACGTGTACACAAATATCGCCAAATTAAAAACCGCCAATTATAATTTTACAGCCAAGTTGCCAAATGAAAGCGCTATACAGTATTTCTTGGCAGAATGGTACTGTTGTAATGATACTGTGTAGTTTTATTGTTTGACTATGTTGTGGTCAGCATTGTACAATGTACTTTTTGGAAGTGGTAGATGTTTGTTTGTACAATGTTATAATTGGTAATTATAATCACGCTGTTTGACTGCATCATTTGTACATGTTTGTGTCGATGATAATTACAAATCATTGAAATTAAATAATTAATCTTTTCAAATAATTATTGTTGTCACTACAAGGTATACATGCATGTACATATGTATTGAAATGTGAACACACTTATGTGTGTGGGGGACAGTATTTACATGTAATTGTTATGACTAGTTTTTATCTTTGAGAACTTGAGAGTAGCATAATTATTTTTCCAGCATAACCATGTAACTCCTTGAGTATCCAAAGTTGCAGTATTAAAGTACTGACCATTAAGATTTGAATTAAGGCATTTACTATACCACCAGGCACCAGTGAAGTCTTGAGCACAATTACAATGCCATGCATCATTATCATTATCTCTTGTGGTGAATCTATATCCATTATACAAGTCCATACAATCCCCAGCAGTACCAGAGTATCCTCCTACTGTTAGTATATATTCAGTACTACTGTTACCAACACTGAATGTAGAGTAGTTAGCATAAACTGTGTTCCCCTCAAAGTCTCCTAGGTCCACTCTTAGTATGTTTGATCCTTCTTTAGTAAGACGATGAATCTTGCTCATTCCTAACCAAAACTCACCAGTAAGGTTACCAAATCCATTCTCATAGTCAGTC
>NW_003547286.1:0-2660 GCF_000090795.2 Amphimedon queenslandica | reverse complement strand
AAAACTCACCAGTAAGGTTACCAAATCCATTCTCATAGTCAGTCCAGTTCCTATAGAAATCAACAGATCCATCTTGTCTCCTCTGAAATACAGTCCATCCACCACCATCAGTATCCATATCACAGTATACCTGTGATCCAATAGTGTATAGTTATAAATTACTTTTAACTAACTTTAAATGGAGTCCCTCCATCAGGATTAACAGTATAAACACCACTTGTAGTAACACTATCCTCAAACAAGCTCTTACAATCCTTGCCTATATTACATGAATTAAACACTTGTACTATTATTGCAGTACCTTTTTGACAAGACTTTGGGTATACATTAGGACAGAAAATATGTTGTTTTATACCAGTTTCTTTGATAGAAAAAGCCCATCCTAAGTTACTAATGATACAGCATGTCCTTAGATACAGTGATAGTTCATGGTTATATCCAGTACAGTCAGCCATACAATAAGATCCTTCTCCTTCATCAATGGTAACTATTAAACACAGCAACAACAACATAAAGATGAACATCCTTGACATTTTAATAGACTGTCGTGAGCTTGACAAGGATGGAAATTCAAAGCTACCTATTTCCCAAATAATGTCATAATATGAAATAATTGGAGTGCAGCCCCTTTAAGAGGAGTAGAGTACGTGAGTTGAACATGGACTGGAATTTATAGCTACCTATTACTGTTTATGTCTCAAGTTTTATCTTCATTTAAAATAATTGGAGTGTAGCCCACTGGAATTTACAGCTTCTATTACTGTTAATTACTGTTGATTAGGTGAAGCCCTATACTGATGAAGTGATTCAGTATGTACTGGCAGTATAGGATCGTCTAACTATTTTTAAAGTTAAATGATCTCATCTTGATGATAGTGTAGCTGCGGGTTGGAGAACTAATGTTTTACATTTGTGTAGTTATAAAATATATTTTGGTATCCAGTGAATAAGAATGCATTGACCACAATGACCATTGCTCTCCTCATTAGACTCTTAACTGATTCCTTAGAACCCCACAATCACTAGAAATTATTTAGCAATTCACCAAAATATGGTATTTTCCTATTTCATCATTAGAATTTTGGGTAAATTTGGTAATTTTGCAGGCAGTAAATTTTGACAAATTGGGCATTTAAATATGATAGGCATTTGCCAAAATTAAACCCACCATTTTGAACCATATGTACATGTTCAATTTCATAATGAATTAATAATAGTTTCCTGTTACCCACCCACAGTTATTAATAATCACTAAAAGGTATGACAGACTGTAATATTGAAACGTCATAATAATATATCAGCACATTGTAAACACACTTATGTGTGTGGGGGACAATATTTAATTGTTACAATGAGTTTTTATCTCTGAGAACTTGAGAGTAGTTCCTTTCCAACTTTTCCAAACAATTGCTCCACTATTACTAGTTGTAGTATTATAATAACGACTATTAAGACTTGAATGAGTGCAGGCATTATACCACCAGGCACCAGTGTTGAAGTTACCTCCATAGTTACCTCCTGCATGACCAGTCATTATCATCATTATCTCTTGTAGTGAATCTCATTCCATTATGATACTGGACCAGAGTATCCTCCTACTGTTAGTATATATTCAATACTACCATCACTAACACTGAATGTAGAGTAGTTAGTATAAGCTGTGTTCCCTCAAAGTCTCCCAGGTCCACTCTTAGTGTGTTTGATCCTTCTTTAGTAAGGCAATGAATCTTGCTCAATCCTAACCAAAAACTCAGCATTAAGGTCACCAAATCCATTCTCATAGTCAGTCCAGTATCTATAGAAATCAACAGATCCATCTTGTCTCCTCTGAAATACAGTCCATCCACCACCATCAGTCTCAATATCATAGTACACCTGTGACCCAATAGTATATCGTTTATATTATTTAGTAACTAATTTCAAATTAATATTATACAGACCACTAGTATAGTGCTACCATTGTTATACCAATCCTTACAGTCTGTAAGAACTGAATTTAGTTTTGAAATAATTATTATCGTGTCTTTATTTACCTATTGGTGGTGGACAGGTTTGTGGCTTTACATCAGGACATACCATGATAGTCTTCACTCTTCCTTCTCTCATATAAATAGTCTGTCCTAAGTTACTGCTGTTACAGCATGTCCTTATATACAGTGATTGTTCATGTTTATATCCAGTACAATCAGCCATACAGTAAGATTCTTCTCCTTCATCAATGGTAACTATTAAACACAGCAACAACAACATAAAGATGAACATCTTTGACATTTTACTTGACTGTATGTACATGTTTAATAGGAACTGGAATTTAAACTATTGAATAAACTACTACATGTACCTGTTATAATGGAGATTCTATTTTTACTTACTTAATTATTAATTTTGTGAAAACAGTAAAAACATCACTTAAATTTACGGAAGTTTTGAGCCACAAATTTATCTTGTTATATACATTGTAAATTTGTTTAGGTTAATATGACCTAGCTAAAATACGGTTCAATCTTCAAAAAGTGGACGCTTTGGGAAATAGCTTTTGACCTTTATTTAGAGGCTATTTTGCACCTTTGTTGGCTTCAATATAAAAACTAGTTCACCTCCCAAACAATGGAAATTATATGGTAAATTGCTCATTTGTGTATTGCTATACACCTTCTCTT
>NW_003547285.1:18404-22153 GCF_000090795.2 Amphimedon queenslandica | reverse complement strand
TTCATGACCTTGAGGTATATACAGTTAAAGCTCTTGGTCTGACGGGAGAGAGTGCAATACTAAATTGCAATTTTTTTTTCATTATATATTGAAGTCATTTCCTCTAAAGGTGAACTTGACAGCACACATATGCAACTTGTGCTTATTTAAAGCCCACTTTCATTGTTCCGCTTTAATGTCTTAAAATCAATATCAATGTAATCAATCTTCTTGAGCTCCTTTAAAGAACAGAAAGGAGTATTTTAGATAGATCTATGAGACCACACAATAGCTAGTTGATGCGTGGACTTAATGATTGCTAAAGGCTTCTTGGAATAAAAAGTATTTTATTCAAACATTATTTGTTACAGCAATTAAGACATGTCAACTATAGACTATACACTAGATCTATCTAAAAAGTAGTACAAAATATCAATTAGTAATAAAATCTTTAAGTTCTTCATATGATTCGATACTATTGTTGTCTGCATCATTGGAGCTAATTGTGACATCATAATTATCTTGTTCGTTCAATGTAGCTGGATCGAGACTTGTGTATACTTTTGAATCACTTGCACCTTCTCCTGGTACATTATTCAGCTCTTGCATGGCTGTTTCTGTTTCATGTTTAATACTAGCATAAGTAGGATCTGTGAGATCTACTTCAGTATATCTGGTATGCTGAAGCTTTGAATACGAAATAGGATCATTCTTTTCATGTCTCAGTTCAGTGTATTCTTCAACGTCATCATTAATTGAATTTGCATTATTATTTCTGTAGAGTTCATTAGCAATCAGTTCAGTAGAGCTGCGATCACGGAAACCATTGGCCTGTTTCCTTTTACCACACTTGTAACTAATAATCCCAGTAACAATACAGAGTGTAGTAAAGACTAAGGCAAGAACAGCTAATGCACTAGCACCAATGATAGTGTATGTGTTACCAATTGCTTGACTGAACAAACTATTAGTTGATTCAACAGTTATACATACTGTAGTAACAGCAGTTG
This sequence comes from Amphimedon queenslandica, assembly GCF_000090795.2. NCBI lineage: Eukaryota > Metazoa > Porifera > Demospongiae > Haplosclerida > Niphatidae > Amphimedon > Amphimedon queenslandica. Next base: position 21,164 of record NW_003547285.1, on the reverse strand, counting down.
GCATATACACAGTAGTTGGTTCAACAGTCACATATACAGTGCTAACAAAGAGCAATGTACTAGTAGTAGTTTCTAATGGAGTTGGAGATATGGGTGGCATAGATGAGGTTATATGTGGTGTATCAAATAGCATGAAAGTTAATGCAGAAGGAGATATAGAGACAAGAGGACCTTCTTCATCAAAAGGAAGCAATAGTGCAGTAACATTAACTGGTTCATCATTTGTTAAGTTCAGCTCAGTCGCAAGTTTAGTAATATCATATGAGACAGTATAACTACTAATACTGTAATTAAACTGTAGGATACTAGTGAGAGATTGTCCTAAAATAAAATATGATGCATGCACATGTCAAAGGAATATACCTTGTAGATTCTTTATTTGTAGAAATAAGTTAGCAATGTTATCAGGTTTTAGTGTGCCATTTGAGAAAGTTATCCCAACACTTACCTCTCCCTCTCTCATTGTGACACTACTGAGCCCAATTGTTAAATCTAAACATGGATAATTTATTGTATCGCTTCATCTATCACTTACAATCATCATCTCTTATCACAACTGTTGTTTCATTAGCAATATGACAGTATGAATCACTTGGTAACACTGTAAACATTACTGTATTATATTCAATATCTTCACTATAATCATCATCAGGTATTGATATCAACACTGATACAATAGTTTCTCCAGGAGCAAATACCACTGTTTCATTGAAACCTGTAAACAAACAATAATGATATGCAAATCAGTTATTGATTACCATTATTTGATGAAACAATAACTGCAGCTTTTCTATATAAACTATCTCTTTGTATGTAAATTGTAACTATGCCACCTTCAGTAGCATAATAAACATCTGAACTAAATGTTATACAAGGAAAGTCCAGCAATGTTCCAGTTAAATATCCATATCCACCGCTTTGTGAAAATCCATAAGCACTGACATATATTGTTCCATTAGGATGACTGTGACTGATAGTATAAGAACCACTGGCTGTAGTATTGTATCCATATCCAGTGATAACTCCATTAGTATCTCTGATTGGTGTCCAGTTTAATGTGGTAAGACTGCCATTAATGATTACAGTACCATTGTAATAAGAATCAGCAGGTACTGCTATACTATAAAAATTATCTGGCACATCAGGTAGTGTAGTGAATGTAACAGAGTGAGGATACTGACTGATGGGTGGAACTGTCATTAATAAAGGATCACCATCACCAACACCACCTGGGTAAAGGGCACTGAAAGCTAGTTCAGAAACATAGCAGGGTTGACTACAAATTAAATTACAAAAATCAGCATAATTTGTATCATATTCAAAGACTGATCCAGGAGACATTAATGTGGCATTAATAGAAGAAGTATTACAAGTAATAGCAACAGTTGTATTTTCTTCTGATGCTATTATTTTAAACTTTTGGCCATTTATACGACTATAAAGTGGAGTAAGTAGATAATTTATTCCCCAATTTATAGTAGGCAATACTTGTGTACTGATACTATCACAAGCTGGATGACCTGATGGAACTTGAACACATTCATGTCCTGATACAACAGTCAGTGGATAATTAGAGACAATCTTTGTTCCACTGAGATCAACATTAGATGCACCTATCAATAAAGTCTGCAATGAATGAAGTGTGATGGTATGACTTGATCCAGCAGTAACATTGATAGTAGAACTGGTAGATGATTGAGGATTATCAGGTAATTGTACATCATGAGTAGGAGTGATAGTCACTGTAGTATTGTCCCTACAGCCAACAAGAAGTACTTGACTATGATATGAAAGAATATCTCTTGAAGATACACCATAATAAACATATTCTTGTACTGGTTGTTCAATGCACGGAAGAGCAAGATATGCTGAAGGAGCTGAAGAACCAGTGGCAGTAGCCAATACCACAGAGATAGGTTTATCAGGAGGTGATGTAACAAGGAGACCAAGTTGACGATAATCATAGGTAGTCTCACGAACCTGTAGAGTCGATGGTAAAGTCACAATAGCAGGAGTATCTCTTGTAGTAGTTCCATTGTGAATGGATCCATTAATAAGAGATGAGATACTGAACTGAACCTGGGATACACTTTCTGTTAGTATTATCATTGTATTATCTTGGTAATAATATCTGGGATAAGCAACCTTGAATTCACTTGCTTTACTACTAAACTCATTTGGTTTACCTACAATAGACATTTTGAGTCATTTATTTAACCTACATAGAACAGTTTACCTCTTCCAATCAGTAACAGTGCTATTATGTAGAGGACAGAGAGACTACCAGCAGTAACAGCTACCATTGTGGATGCTATATGTGGGAGTTAAGATGCCAGTTTGTATTATCAGGTGTTTATTTATTCATTGCTATCACATGATGCATTTCATCCCTTATATGTACATGTTAGTATACAGTATGCACTTGCACTAAAAATTCAAACTTGATTCTTAAGTATTTGTATTCAGATTATGTGTTCAATTTTTATAGACAACTAAACTTCACAGCTAACAAAAATTAATAGAACTCTTTCAATTCTTCATATGATGATGCATGCAGACCAGTAATGGTATCGGTGTTACTGACCAACTGAGTAGAAGAAACATCAGTTGGTTCAACAGTTACATATACAGTAGTGATAGTAGTAGGATGAATGGTTCTAATAACTGTCTCTGAGAGGATTGGAGATGTTGTTAATCCTGCATATGGAGGTGTAAAATGCTTGAGCTGGGGTATGGTGAGATTGCACTAGATTGAGCAAA
>NW_003547285.1:15300-16589 GCF_000090795.2 Amphimedon queenslandica | reverse complement strand
GAATCTCCTAGCCATATTCATGAAACATCATGCACTAAAATACATGGTCTTTGGTTTCATTTTTCAGTAACTTTTTAAATTTGTAAAAAAATCCAGACCTGACTATAATCAGCTCAAATTAAAAAAAAATAGCATAAGTACATGTATTCATATTGAAAATAAAATTATAAAAATGGAGAATTCTTTTGTAATCCCTGTACTATTGTACAGGGACTTTGGCCTGATTTTTGAGTAACTTTAAAAATTCATAAAAATTCCAAATTTGATCAGAATCATGTGAAACTTGCTACAAAACATAAAAACATGTATATGTATCAAATAAAATTATAAAAATGAAGAATTCTGTTTTAGTCATTTTTGGCAAAATTTGACTAACTATAGATATAGTACAGTATCTCTTGACAAACTTTTGTGTAACTTTAAAATTTCAAAATCAGCTCATACTTTCTATACCAATAAAGAAAAGTATATGCATCAAGTAGTATTATGAATTCTTCCCCAATAAAAGTTTAGATTTAGCTAAAACAACATTAATTCACCATCGTTATCCTTAATGACAATTGTTGTTTCTGCACAAGTCTCCTCGTCTGTTTCTGAATTAAGAGTCAAGTTTATGTACTCAGTGCTACCGGTATAGTGATCATCAGGTATTGGTAGAGATACTGCTTTAATTGTCTCCCCAGAAGCAAAGATCACTGTCTCGTTAAAATCTACAAAAAGTTATAATAAGCTTTTATTTGCTTTCTTTCATACCTTTTGATGAAACTTGTATAACATTGATGGATGAATTTATCTTTTGCTTTTGAATGAATATCATTGCTTCATTGTCACCTTCTGTAGCATAATAAAGAGTTGAATTAAAAATAAAGATTGGTACACAATTTATTGGTTGCAATAGAATTCCAGCAGGGTATCCATATCCACCACCAAGTGAAAATCCATAAGCACTGACATATATCCTGCCATTAGCATGACTGTGACTGATAGTAGAAGATCCATAGACTGTAGTATTGTATCCATATCCAGTGATAACTCCATTAGTATCTCTGATTGGTGTCCAGTTTAATGTGGTAAGGCTGCCATTAATGATTACAGTACCACTGTAATAAGAATCAGCAGGTACTGCTATACTGTAGAAATTGTTTGGCATATCAGGTAGTGTAGTGAATGTAACAGAGTGAGGATACTGACTGATGGGTGGGACTGTCATTAATACTGGGTCACCATTATTCAAAACATTACCTGGATAGTTACGGCTAAAACATAGTTCAGAAACATAGCAGGACTGG